>NW_007260304.1:302871-312326 GCF_000164805.1 Carlito syrichta
CCACTCACCTCAGCCTCCCAAAGCGCAGGATTACAGGCTGAGCCACCAAGCTCAGCTTACCAAGTCATTTTATTAAGCAAAGAAAAGCACACACCTCTGGACAGGGTGGCTCATGCCTGTCATCCCAGCACTTTGGGAGGTAGAGGCAAGAGGATTGCCTGAGCCCAGGGGTTCGAGATCAGTCTGGGCAACATAGCAAGACCTCGTCTCTATAATAAATTTAAAAATCAGCCGCCATGTTAGTGCACACCTATAGTCCCAGCTACTTGGAAGGCTGAAGCTGGGAGGATTGCCTGAGCCCAGCAGGTTCAGGCTGCGGTGGCCGTGATCATGCCACTGCACTCTAGCCTGGGTGACAGTGGGAGACTCCGACTCAAAACAAACAAAAAAAAACAGAAAAGTATGCTCCCAAGACAGGAGAGTGGCAGAAACAGCCTTTAGAAAGCTGTTGCTTCTGCCCCTCTGTGATTGTTGAGTTCTGACTTTTATTCTTAGGGATATTGAGGAGTGAGGTCAGGGGTGGGCTTTTCCTAGAAATGGGTGGTCTCAGGGCTGGGTCTCTGTTACTCCACCCTCATGTCAGGCGGGGAATTTCAGTCCTCACAGGGTCACACTAGAGCTGTCTGGCATCAGGTGTGTCATGGGAGACGCCCCTAGGGTAATTTTATGCTAATTTGTTTGTTTGCTTTTTGAGTCGGTGTCTCACTCTGTCACCTAGGCTGGAGTGCAGCGGCAAGCTCACAGCCACTGCAGCCTCAACCTGCTGGATTCAGGGGATCCTTCCACTTCAGCCTTCCAAGCACCGGAACCACAAGTGCACACCACCATGCCTGGCTAATTTTCTGACGTATTGTAGAGATGAGGTCTCGCCAACTTGCTCAAGCTGGTCTCGATCTCCTGGGCTCAGGCAATCCTCTCACCTCTGCCTCCCAAAGTGCTGGGATTACAGGTGTGAGTCGCTGCCCGACCTGGAGTTTTCATTTCAATATCTCTAAATACACTCATTACTATTCTTTTTTATCGTAGTAAAATGTATGTAAAGTACTAGTTTTCATTTTAATTATTTGTAAGTATACAGTTCAGTGGTATTAAGTATGTTCATAATGTTGTATAATCATCACCCTTATCTACACGGGTGGGACCCCCAAAATCCCAGAATTTACTTTTAAAACATTGTGTATTTATTGTTACATGTTTAATTTCAGTCTCCTTCAAAGTACTCTCTGAGGCAATAACCTACTGAAATGCTTTTCCCACTGCTCAAAACAGTTTTTTGAACTCGTCCATTTTGCTGCCTTTTAGTGCTTCTGCCGTTTTTTGTTTCACCTCTTCCACGACTACAAAATGTTTCCCTTTGAGGACTTTTTTCATGGGGGAAACAAAAAAGATGTCACTTGAGGCAAAACCGGGTGAATAGGAAGGGTGGGGCATGGGAGCCATGCCACTTTGGGTCAAAAACTGCAGAACATGCAGCATAGTGTGGGTAGATGCCCTTATAAATCTCCCCCCCCCCAAAAAAATCACTACCTGAATGCAGCCTCTCACAACAACACTCGCTGGTACACAGATGCCTATGGGGTTTTGGGGGGTTCCTCAAAGCCTTTCCTGTGTTAGGTGGGGTCCTCCAGAGACAAAATCAATAAAACATATAATGTATGCATCTATATATTATACATATAGATATGTAGCTACAGATATAGACATATATCTCAAATGAGATTTATTCTAAGGAATTGGCTCATACAGTGACAGAGGTTGGAGCCCTACAATCTGCCATCTGGAAGGTCAAGACCTAGAAAAGCCAGGGGTGTCGGTTCCAGCCCAAGGGTAGATGACCAATGTCTCAGCTCAAGCAGTCAGGCTGAGAGTGAGAATTCAACCTTCCTCCAGCTTTTTGTTCTGTTCCGGCCCTCACCAGAACACCCACCTATGTCAGGGAAAGCAATCAGCTTTACTCAGTTCACCCATTCAAGGGCTCGTCTCTCTAAAAAGACCCCCACAGACACGCCCAGAAATAATATCTAACCAGACATCTGGGAATCCTGTGGCCCAGTCAACTTGACACAAAAAATTAACAATCACAGTTGGGCACAGTGGCTCATGCCTGTCATCCCAGTGCTTTGGGAGGTCAAGATGGGAGGATCGCTTGAGGCCAGGAGTTGGAGACTTGGCCTGCACAACATAGTGAGACCCTGTCTCTACAAAAAATAAAAATTAGTCAAGTGTGGTGGCACACACCTGTAGTCCCAGCCGCCAGCTTGGCTGGACGGGAGAATCACTTGCGGCCCGGAGTTTGAGACCAGCCTGGACAATGTAGTGAGTTCCTGTCTTTACAAAAACCAAAATATTTACCAGGCATGGCACACACCTGTAGTCCCAGCCACTTGGGAGGTTGAGGTGGGAGGGTCACTTCAGCCCAGCAGGTCGAGGCTGCAGTGAGCTATGATGGTGCCACTGCACTCCAGTCTGAGTGACAGAGGGAGATGCTGTCTCAAAAAAATAAATAAATTAACAATCACAATCCACAACATGAACTCTGTACCCACTAACTTACAACTCTTCCTTTCCCCCTTTTCTCCTAGCCCATGGTAACCTCTATTCTCATTTCTAGCTCTGTGAATTTGCCTGTTCTAAGTACCTCGTATGAATGGAACCATAACAATAATTTATCATTTTGTGTCTGGTTTATTTTATTTAGCATAGTATCCTCAAGGTCCATCCATATTGTAGCATATGTTAGAATTTTTTTTTTTTTTTTTTTGGGTAGGGGTCTCACTCTGTCGCACAGCCTGGAGTGCAGTGACACAATCACAGCTACCACAGTCTCAACCAGCTAGGCTCAGGCAATCTTTCAGCCTCAGCCTTCCAAGTAGCTGGAATCACAGGTGTGTGCCACCACACCCAGCTAATTTTTTCATTTATCAAAGAGACAAGGTCTTGCCAAGTTGCCCAGGCTGGTCTCAAACTCCTGGGCTCAAGCAATCCTCCCACCTCGGCCTCCCAAAGTGCTGGGATTAGAGGCATGAGCCACCATGCCTGGCAGAATTTCCTTCCTTTTTTGGTCTTGTTGTATGCATAGAACACGTTTTGTTTACCCTTTCAACCAGTGATGGACACTTGGGTGGTTTCCACCCTTTGACTATTCATTATTTCCTTTCTCAAAACATGAACTCTCATTCTTGGCATCAGCTCCTAGGTGTCCTATCAGCACAAAGGCCTAGTGACTTCCCCTTTTACTGCCAAGGTACAAAACAGTTGCTCCATCCAGGGAACAAAGAGGAACTATCTTAGAAACATAGGTCTAACCAATCTTCTCTACGTTAAAGCAATCTCTTTTTTTTTGAGTCAGTGTCTTACTCTGTTGCCCAGGCTGGAGTGCAGTGACACGATCACAGCTACCACAGTCTCAACCAGCTGGGCTCAGACAATCTTTCAGCCTCAGCCTTCCAAGTAGCTGGGACCACAGGTGCACACAACCACACCCAGCTAATTTTTTGATTTGTTGTAGAGACAAGGTCTTCCCATGTTGCCCAGGCTGGTCTTGAACCCACGGGCTCGTCTATTTATATATTTAATTATATAAAATATATATAAAGTGACAACTAAAAACAATGTCTCATGGCAATTTCAATTTGCATTTTTCTTATGGATTAAGGTTTAAATATATTTAGATTTCATTAAAAAAATTTTTGAAGAACTCAAATTATTCTACAAAAAAGATACCTGCCCATGCATGTTTGTTGCAGCTCTATTCACAATAGCAAAAACATGGAACCAACCATGCTGTCCATCGAAGCTGGACTGGATTAAAAAATGTGGTACATATATACAATGGAATATTATGCAGCCATAAAGAAGGACAAACACACGGACTTCACAGCAACTTGAATGGATCATACTCAGTGATCTATCACAGAAATAAAGAACAGAGTACCATATGTTCTCACTCATAGGCGGACCCTGAACAATTATAATACTATAAGAAAGGGACTGGCAGTAGTGGGAAACTGTCAGGGGAGGGGGGTGGAATTGGCAGTTGAGGGAAACTGCTAAAGGAGGGAGGAGCACACCTCATCAACAAGAGTACCTGCATAATCAACATTTGTATACCTAAGCCTGAATTGTACCCCACATCTTTAAAATAAAAAAGAAATTACAAACTTAAAAAAAAATTTTTGAGTTGGGGACTCACTCTGTCACCTAGGCTGGAGGACAGTGGTATGCTCAGGACCACTGCAACCTCGACCTGCTGGGCTCAGGTGATCCTTCCACCTCAGCCTTCAAATAACTGGAACTACAGGCGCGCGCACCACCACACCCAGTTAATCTTTTGATTTATTGTAGAAATGAGGTCTCACCAAGTTGCCCAGGCTGATCTCAAACCCATGGGCTCACGAAATTCTCTCGCCTCTGTTTCCCAAAGTACTGGGATGACAGGCATGAGCCACTGTGTCCAGTTAGAGCAATCTCTTTAGTATGGTAGTTTTCGTAAACAGGCTTGACGTTGATTTTACTTTATTTTTGAGTCTGGCTCCCACTCTGTCAACCAGACCAGAGTGCAGTGGCACAATCACAGCTCACCGCATCCTTGACCCTCTGGGTTCAATCAATCCTCTCACCTCAGTTTCCTGAGTAGTTGGGACTACAGGTGTATGCCACATGCCAGTTATTTTTTTTTCAATTTTTTTTTTTTGTAGACACAAGATCTTGCTATGTTGCTTAGGCTGGAGTGCAGTGGCATGATCACAGCTCACCACAGACTCGGTCTCCTGGGCTCAAGCGCCCCTCCTGCCTCAGCCTCCCAGGTAGCTGGGACTACAGGCAGGCACCACCATGCCTACTTTTTAAAAAATATTTTTTGTAGCAGCAAGTTTTCTCTATGTTGCCTAGGCCGGCCTCGAACTCCTGGGATCAAGCATTCCTCCTGTGTCAGCCTCTTAAAGTGCTGGGATTACAGGCTTGAGCCACTGTGCCTAATGTGATGTTAATTTTAAAGAGATTCTGCCAGGCACGGTAGCTCACACCTGTAATCCCAGCACTTTGGGAGGCAGAGGTGAGAGGATTGCCTGAGCCCAGAGGTTCGAGACCAGCCTGGGCAACTTGGTGAGACCTTGTCTCTACAAAAAATCACAATAATTAGCCAGACATGGTGCCATGCTCCTGTTGTTCCAACTGCTTGGAAGGCTGAGGTGGAAGGATGGTCTAAGCCCAGCAGGCCGAGGCTGTGGTGGCCACGAGAGTGCCACTGCATTCCAGCCTGGGCAACGGAGTGAGTGAGACTCCAACTTAAAAAAGAAAGAGCCAGGCTCGGTGGCTCAGCCTGTAGTCCTGCACTTTGGGAGGCTGAGATGAGTGGGTTGCCTGAGCCCACGGGATGACAGGCGTGAGCCACTGAGTCCAGCTAGAGCAATTTCTTTAGTATGGTAAAAGTTCATTTCTAAACCAGTTGATTTTGAGTGTCTGTGTTGCCATCTTGAGAGATGTTTGTTCAAGTTAATTTAGAGTTGTGTTCTCCATCTTGGCTACGTACTTGCGTTGTCTGGGAACTTGAGAAAATGCTGATCTCCGAGCCCCTTCCCAAGTGAGTCTGACTCAATGCCTCTGGTAGGTTCTGTATGCTGGAATTTTTTTCTTTTTTCTTTTTTCTTTTTTTTCAGTCGAAGTCTTACTCTGTCACCCAGGCTGGAGTGCAGAGGCACGTTCACAGCCACCACAGCCTCGACCTGCTAGGCTCAGGTGATCCTCCCACTTCAGTCTCCCAAGTAGCCAGGATTACTGGCACACCCCACCATACTTGGCTAATTTTTTAAATTTATTGTAGAGACGAGGTCTTGCCAAGTTGCCCAGGCTAGTCTCGAACCCCTAAACTCAGGCAATCCTCCTACTTCAGCCTCCCAAAGTGCTGGGATTACAGGCATGAGCCACCACACCCAGCCCCTTCCCAAGTGATTCTTACTCAATGCTTCTGTGGTTGGTTCTATTAACTGGAATTTTTTTGGGAGGTGGGGGCGGGTCAGAGTTTCACTTTGTTGCCCAGGCTGAAGCACAATGGCACAATTTTTTTCTTTTTTTCTTCCACCTCAGCCTTTCAAATAGCTGAAACTACAGGCACGTGCCACCACGCCTGGCTAATTTTTTAATTTTTATTGTAGAGATGAGGTCTTCCCAAATTGCCCAGGCTAGTCTTGAACCGGTGAGCTCAGGCAATCCTCTCACCTCAGCCTCCCAAAGTGCTGGGATTATAGGTGTGAGCCACCATCCCCGACCACAGTGGCACAATTACAGTCACAGCAGCCTCAACCTGCTGGGTTCAGGCGATCCTTCTGCCCCAGCCTTCCAAGTAGCTGGAAGCACAGCCACGCGCCACCACACCTGGCTAGGTCTTGACAAATTGTCCAGGCTGGTCTCGAACTCCCAGACTCAGGCAATCCTCCTGCCTCAGCCTCCCAACGTGCAGGGATTACAGGCCCCTTCCCAAGTGATTCTGACTCAATGGTTTGGTGGCTGGTTCTGTGTGTTGGTATTTTTACCAGCTCCCAGGGGAGCCCATCGTGTGGCCAAGTTGAAGAACAGCTGAGTTGGTGTGTCCTACAGGTGCAGCTGTATGTGGGACGAAGAGGAATGCAGGTTTCTCCCACTCTGGAATAACCACTTGGATGTTTTGAGGCACCAGACAATGAACTTTGTCCTGTTTGGAATATTGAGGGAGGAAAAGAGATAACAGCAAATATTGGACTCCAAGCCTTTCAGATTAAAAATTAATGTCGTCTGGGTGTGGTAGCTCAGCCTGGAATCCCAGCACTTTGGGAGGCCGAGGCAAGAGGACTGCCTGACCCCAGGGGCTCAAGACCAGCCTGGGCCACTTGGTGAGACCTCATCCCTACAATAAATCAGAAAACTTAGCCAGGCGTGTTAGCACGCACCTGTAGTTCCAGCTACTTGGAAGGCTGAGGTGGAAGGATTGCCTGAGGCCAGCACATTGAGGCTACAGTAGTAGTGAGCGTGTCACTGCACTCCAGCCTGGGCAACAAGAGTGAGACTCCAACTCAAAAATAAAAATAAAAATAAAAGTTAATGTCGATGAGCTCAAGGCAGGGGTAGGGCATGGCACACAGGAGGGGGCAGAGGGGAGAGGGAAAGAAAAAAGTTAATGTAGCTCAACTAACCTTTTCCAGTGGTAGGGATTTGTTCCATCTTTGAGCCAAATTCCTACCCCACCAAACAGGTGTTGGTGCTTGTGGTGAGACATCAGAGGCTGAGTAAACCAGGTAGGAGGAAGATGGGAGAGAGAGTGAGGCTGCCTCTGCTCACATCCTTGTAAAATCCTCCCGGGTTCGTGCTTAAACTGGGCCATGTCATCAGCCATTCAATGTGCATTTGTTGATGATATGCTATGTGCTAGACCTGGGTTCACAGGGGGAAGCCCGGAGTCCCTGCCTCCCAGGGACTCCCAAGTCATGACACCTGGGTCTCCTATGACATGAGGTACATACACTTATGAAAACTCCTTAACTGTAACCCACAACTTTAAAATAAAAATATATATTAAAATAAATAAATAAAAAAAATAAGTTAAAAAAAAAAGAAATTATGAGGCCAGATACAATGGCTCATGCCTGTAATCTCAGCCCTTTGGGAGGCCAAGGTGGAAGGATCCGAGGCTTGAGCCCAGGAGTTTGAAACCAGTCTGGACAACATAGCAAGACCTCATCTCTATGAATAATAATAATAATAATTGTTGTGGGGAAACAGAGACAATGTAACACAGGCTGTCCGAGAAAAGGTAAAAATAGGCCAGGTGTGGTGGCTCACACCTGTCATCCCAACACTTTGGGAGCCCAAGGTGGGAGAATCACTTGAGGCCAGGAGTTTGAGACCAGCCTGGGCAACACAGCAAGACGACATCTCTCCAAAAAATGTTTTAAAAAATTAGCTGAGTGTGGTGGCACATGCCTGTAGTTCCAGCTACTCGGGAGGCTGAGGTGGGAGGATCGCTGGAGACCAGGAGGTCGAGGCTGGGTGAGTCATGATTGTGCCACTGTACTTCAGCCTGGATGACTGAGTGAGACCCTGACTAAAAAAGAGGGTAAAAATGTGTGCCATTTGGAATAGAAAATGAGAATAGAAGAATTTGTGCAATTATATGGCACCAAGGAAGGACCTGGTCTGTGAGGTGAGGCCAGCAGGAGACGGTCCAGAGGACTCTGAGAAACGACGGAGGACCCAGGAGGAGAGCTGAAACCTCGTCCAGCGTGGGAGGGTGAGGACGCCTGCCTGCGGGGCCTCCCGAGTCTGCCCTCAGCAGGAGCCCCTGGGATAATTCCCAGGGTCAGGGCAGGTTGACCTGTGGCCCGGGCAGGGACTTTGGTCTCACAGAAGACTCTCTTGCAGGGCTTTGTGTTGGCCAAGGAGACACTATGGGAGACGGTGAGTGTTTCTTCAACAAAACCCTCCTTGATCCTTTACCTCAAAGACCCTTTCCTCCTCTCTCCCTTTTTTTTGTGGAGACGAGTTCTTGCTATGTTGCTCAGGCTGGTCTCGAACTCCTGGGCTCAAGCAATCCTCCCGCCTCGGCATCCCATAGCATTTGGGATTGCAGGCATGAGCCTCCGTGCCCGGCCCCCCTTCCCCTTCTCGAATGGGCTTTTGGGGGCCAGGAATGAGTCCAGTGAGCCCCTGGGCTCTGCTTTCCTGCAGGGTCTCTGCCCAAGCCCTCCCTTGTGGCCTGGCCCAGCTCGGTGGTCCCTGCCAAGAGCAACGTGATTCTGAGCTGCTGGACTCCTGCCAGGGATGTGAGCTTTGTTCTCAGAAAGGGAAATTCTATTTTGAGTTCTTTGAAAGCATCTGGTCCTGTGGAGGGCCTGGCTGAATTTCACCTCAAGGATCTAAAAACCCGTGACGCTGGGGAATACACCTGCGAATACCACAGTAAAGCATCCCCCCACACAAGCTCACAGCACAGTGATGTCCTTCTACTGTTGGTTACAGGTGAGGAGGGGCGTCCCTGAATGACATGTGGTGATCATAGGGCAAGGGATGGAGGAGGAAGCAGAGGGAGAAGAGGGGCCCAGTCTCCGAGGTAGCTGGGCATAGGAGGAGGTGGAGAGAGTCAGGAGCGGAATTGAACAGCTTGGTTTCATACAGATCTTGGAGGGAAATCCTCTGCCCTGGAGTCAGAGTAGAAAGTGAGATGGGCTGGGTGCAGTGGCTCACGCTTGTCATCCCAGCACTTTGGAAGGCTGAGGCGGGAAGAGTGCCTGAGCCCAGGGGTTTGAGACTAGCCTGAGCAACATGGCGAGACCTTGTCTCTACAATAAATAATAAAATTAGCCGGATGTGGTGGTGCATGCCTGTTGTTCCAGCTACTTGGAAAGTTGAGACCGAAGGATCACCTAAGCCCTGCAGGTCAAGGCTGTGGTGGCTGTGAGCATGCCACTGCACTACAGCCTGGGCAA
>NW_007260304.1:312601-318217 GCF_000164805.1 Carlito syrichta
GAAAGAAAGAAAGAAAGAAAGAAAGAAAGAAAGAAAGAAGGAAGGAAAGAAAGAAAGAAGGAAAGAAAAGAAAAAGAAAAGAAAAGAAAAGAAAAGAGAGAGAGAGAGATGGATTGGCCAGGCACCGTGGCTCACACCTGTAATCCTGGCACTTTGGGAGGCCAAGGTGGGATCCGCTTGAGATCAGAAGTTGGGGATCAGCCTGGGCAACATAGTGAGATCCCATCTCCATAAAAAAATTAAAACCATTAGCCGGGCATGGTGTTGTGTCTGTAGTTCCAGTTCCTTGGGAGATTGAGGCAGGAGGATTGCCTGAACCCAACAGGTCGAGGCTGTTGTGAGCCATGATCCTGCCACTGCACTCCAGCCTGGGCAACATAGCAAGACCCCATCTCTAAAAAATTAAAACAATTAGCTAGGTGTGATGGCATGCACCTGTAGTCCCAGCTCCTTGGGCCTGAGTCCAGCAGGTTGAGGCTGGTGAGCCATGATTGCACCACTGCATTCCAGCCTGGGTGATGGAGCAAGACCTTATCTCTAAAAAATAAAAATAGAAAGGAAGAGAGAAAGTGGGAGACATCAGATATCTGTAACTTCTCACACTCCATGAGAGCCCCTGACAGGAGAACAAGGGGTAGCGGGGGAGCCAAGGCTTCCCCCATGACCTCAGGGCCCAACTTCTCTTATAGGCAATTTACCTAAACCTTCCCTCCAGACCTACCAAGGGGGTACAGTGGCCGCAGGAGGAAAGGTAACTCTGCAGTGCCAGAAGCCAGACCACAATGCCTTTGCGCCTATAATGTTCGCTCTCCTGAAGGCAGGAACCTCGTCACCCATACAGCTGCAGAGTCCCACAGGGAAGGAGACAGACTTCTTCCTTGAAGATGTGACCGTCCGTGACACTGGGAAATACAGTTGTGTGTACTACCATACAAGGCCTCCCTTCTGGGCCTCAGACCCCAGCAATCAGCTTGAGGTCTTGGTGACAGGTAAGGCTGTGCATGATTTTTAGGAGATATTTTTTTCCTTTCCTTTTTTTTTTTTTTTTTTTTTGGAGTCAGGGTCTCACTCTGTCACCCAGGCTAGAGTGCAGTGGCATGTTCACGGCTCATCACAGCCTCAACCTCCTGGGCTCAGGTGATCCTTCTGTCTCAGCTTCCCAAGTAGCTGAGAGTACAGGTGCACACTGCCATGCCCAGATAATTTTTTACTTTTATTTTTGTTGAAAGAAGTTCTCGCTATGTTGCCCAGGCTGGTCTCAAACTCCTGGGCTCAAGTGATCCTCCGGCCTTGGTCAGCCAAAGTGCTGGGATTATAGGCATGAACCAACATGCCTGGCAGGAGATGTTTTCTTACAATGAAATCCTGAATTGTATCCCACATCTTCAATATTAAAAGAAATCTGAAAATAAGAAATATTAAATAATTGACTAAGTTAAGATAGTTTAAGTATCAGGCTTAATAAATAAACCTCAACCTGTTTTTCAACACCATTTTAACTATATTAACAAGTAAAAAAACCCCAAATACTTACTATGCATTAATGTATGAAATGTCTCTTAAAGAAAATTAGTTGGGCTGGGCGTGGTGGCCCACGCCTATAATCCCAGCACTTTGGGAGGCTGAGTTGAGAGGATTGCCTGAATTCACGGGTTGGAGACTAGCCTGGGCAACTTGGTAAGACCTCATCTCTACAATTAAAAAAAAAAAAAATCAGCCAGGCATGGTGGCTTGTGCTTGTAATTCCAGCTGCTTGGAAGGCTGAGGTGGAAGGATCTCCTGAGCCCAGCAGGTTGAGGCTGCGGTGGCCATGAGTGTGCCCCTGCACTACAGCCTGGGTGACAGAGTGAGACTCTGACTCAAAAAAAAGAAAAAGAAAATTAGTTGGTATACTCAAGTAACATAGTCATTCAGAGTAATAGAGAATATTAATTACCATCTAATAAAAATATTCTTTGAATGCTAAAAAAATTAAATTAAATTAAATCAGAGCTCATTTAGTTATTCCTTCAATCTCATTTGCCTGTCATGTGTACTTTCATCTCTCTATAAATCTCCCTTTTCATGATTTCTACTCTCTTAATTTTTTGTTTCCTGAATTCTTAGATAATTTCCCATGTTGTTCATTAATAATCCCACTATCACCTAAAGTCCCTCTGCTCCCCAGTGGATCTGTTAAAATTCTGGTTAATCTTAGTATTAGTTGGCCGGGGGCTTGGTGGCTCATGCTTGTAATCCCACCGCTTTGAGAGGCTGAGGCTGGAGGATTACTTGAGCCCAGGAGTTGTAGACCAGCCTGGGCAACAGAGTGAGACTCTTTTTTTTAAAATCAGAGTCTCACTCTGTCGCCAGGCTGCAGCGCAGTGGCACGCTCATGCCACCGCAGTCTCAACTTGCAGGGCTCAGGTGATCCTTCCTCCTCAACCTTTCAAGTAGCCAGAACCACAGGCACGCACCACCACACTCGACTAATTTTTTAATTTAATGTAGAGACAAGGTCTTGCCAAGTTGCCGGGCTAGTTTCAAACTCCTGGACTCAGACAATCCTCTCGCCTCCACATCCCCAAGTGTTGGGATGGCAGACGTGACCCACTGTGCCTGGCAAGACCTTGTGTTTACAAAGAGAAAAAGAAAAAAAAGAGAAAAATTAGCTAGGCACAGTGGTGCCCACCTATAGTCTCAGCTACTCAGGAGGCTGAAGTAGGAGGATCATCTGAGCTTAAGAGGTCAAGCCTGCAGTGAGCTGTGATCATGCTACTGTACTCCAGCCTGGGCAGCACAGCAAGACCCTAACTCAAAAAAAATTGTATTATTTATTTTATTCCCAGCCATGAGTTCTGTTCTCAGACATAGGTTGCTGCCTCTGTGTCATGGAGCCGTCTCTCCTGATGTCTCACGGCTCCCTCCACAATCACTTCCATTTCCTGCTAGAATTCTGCTTTTTCCTTGAGATCCGCTCCACTCCCCATCTTCCCATTGCTGCTGGTGACTTTTCTTGCCAGGATACCTAGCCAAAGGGGGACCCATGCTTCTCCCCATGACCTGGGAACCTTCCTTCTCTTCCAGAATATTTGCCGAAACCTTCCCTCCAAGCCCACCAAAGGGGCATGGTGATCGCTGGAGAAAAGGTGACTCTGCAGTGCCAACGGCCAGACCATTCGACAGAGTCTATCCTCTTCACACTACTGAAGGCGGGAACTCTGTCGCCCATCCAGCAAAAGGCTTCAGAAGGAGCCAGGATGGAGTTCTCCCTCGAGAACATGACAGTCAGCGACACGGGGAACTACAGCTGTGTGTACCACCAGACAGGGGCTCCCTTCCGGGCCTCACGCCCCAGTGATCTCCTTGAGATCTTCGTGACAGGTAAGGTGTTTTTTATTTTTAGAATTTCTCTCTCTTTCTCATGGGGGTCTCACTCTGTTGTCCAGGCTGGAATGCAGTGGCATGATCACAGCTCACCACAGCCTCAACCTCCTGAGCTGAAGCAAACCTCCTGCCTCAGCCTCCAAGTAGCTGGGACTACAGGCACATGCCACTATACCGAACTATATTTTAATTTTAATTTTTGTTTTAATTTTTTGACGAGGTCTTACTATGTTGCCTAGGCTGGTTTCGAACTCTAGAGGTGAAGCAATCTTCCTGCCTCAGCCTCCCAAGTAGCTGGGACTACAGGTGCATGTCACCTGCTCAGCTAATTTTTTCGTTTTATTTTATTTTATTTTTGTAGAGACAAGGTCTCACTATGTTGCTCAGGCTAAGAATTCTTTTTCTTTTCTTTTCTTTTTTTTTTTTGAGTTGGAGTCTCATTCAGTCGCCCAGACTGGAGTGCAGTGGCCGCTCCCGGCCACCGCAGCCTTGACCTGCTGGGTTCCGGCCATCTTTCCACCTCAGCCTTCCAAGTAGCCGGAATTACAGGCATGCGCTACCATGCCCGGCTGATTTTAGAATTCTTTTTCTTTACGCAGATAGTATTTGTTCTGCTATTCTAGTCTTATTTTTATTATTACTTGCATGATCATCTTTAAGAATCTTTCCCTGCCTAATTCCCGTCCTTTGCCTTTTCTGTTCTGTATTCCTGGATAACTTCCCATGTTGTCCTTCAAAATTATTACTCCAACCATCTATAGATTTCCTTCACTATTTTCTGCTTCTCTTAAAATGTTCGTTTATCTTGGCATTAGAGGTTTTACCCCCGGTAACTTTTTCTTATTCCGATAATGCAGTGTTTCCATAGCATTTTGCTTTTGTGTTATAGATGGAGTGTCTACACCTGTCTTGTGATACTTACAGTCAGAATTTTTCTAAAATTGCCCTCTTATTCTGTTTTTTGTTAGATATGATTTACTCTACTTCCTCTGTGCTGTCAATTTCCAATACTGCTATTGATACTCCCCAAATCGAACTCTCAGTGTTCTATAGTTAGAAATAAGGGGGGCCGGGTACAGAGGCTCATGCCTGTAATCCCACACTTTGGGAATCTGAGGCTGGAGGATCGCTTGAGTCCAGGATTTTGATATAAACCTGAGCAACCTAGACAGGCTTTGAGGGAAGCCTATACAACAAGGGTCCTGTTTGCCAAAAGATAATTCCAGTTTTTTGGGGGGTCCCTCCTTGTATATCTCCAGTGGGGAGAAGGAGTGAGACACACACAAGCATTATGTGCACAGAAACAGGAACAGGGATGTTTACCCTCTTAGCAACCACCTTGAGTATGCAGGTGTGCATGTCTCCAAAAACATCCTGACCAGGTGCACACGTCCTTGGCCAGGGGTCATCCCCACAGTCCTCAGCAAGGAGGGGCAGTGGGACAGATGTCCAGCATTTAGCCCCCAGCATGTGAGGGTCAGGTTTGGAGACCCTATTAGGAAGGAAGGATACCCTCTTACCATGCTGAGCCCTCCTCTCCCTCAGTTTCCCCAGGTACTCCATCGAGAGATTATACCACCATCAACCTCATCCGCCTGGGTCTGGCCGCCATAATTGTGGTTATGATGGGTGCCTTCCTGGTTGAAGCCTGCTGTAGCCAGAAAGCATCTCCACATTGAATAATGTAAAAAAAAAAACAAAACAGTACTTCTCTTTTATAAATTTTTATTTTATTATGTGGGGCACAAGTAAGTGCTAACTACACAAATTGGCTGTGTTCAGGTGAAGTTTGAGCCTCCAACTGGCCCTCACTGCCCCTGGTTTAGGACCAGGTACCCTTTGTGTCATAACATTTCCCCCACCCCACCCCCTCCTCCCATGGCAGTTTCCAGTGACTGACAGCCCCTCCCTTGATGCAGGAAACACTCTTATGCACATTGGAGTAGGCAACCAATTCTTGAACAAATTCCCAAAAGCGAATACCATAAAAGATAAGATAGACAAGTGGGACCTCATCAAACTATAAAGTTTCTGAACAGCAAAAGAAACCATCAGGAGCCGGGCTCGGTGGCTCAGCCTGTAATCCTGTGCCTTTGGGAGGCTGCGGTGAGTGGATTGCCTGAGCCCGTGGGTTCGAGACCCGCCTGGTCAGCAAGACCTCATCTCTACGATAAATCAAAAAGTCAGCCGGGCGTGGTAGTGCATGCCTGTAATTCCGGCTACTTGGAAGGCTGAGGCGGAAGGATTGCC
>NW_007260304.1:318237-323506 GCF_000164805.1 Carlito syrichta
CAAAAAAAAAAAAAAAAAAGAAACCATCAGGAGAGAAGGGAGACAGCCCACAGAATGGGAAAAAAATATTTACCAACTGTGTATCTGACAAGGGCCTAACATCCAGGATCTACAAGGAACTCAAATAAGCTGAAAGGAAAAAAAAAAAAAGCCCTATTAAAAAATGGGCAAAAGACATCCCAAAAGAAGATATACAAGCAGCCAACAGATACATGAAAAATTTCTCAGCCTCAGTACTTCTCTTATTCATGGGCTATTGCAATGATGAGGGGTTCTCTCAACACCAGACTTTACCAGAGGGTCCTCTTTTCTTTTTCTCTTTCTTGATCCTGTTCCATGGGGATTTCTATGTTTCTCAACATGGGCCAAATGGGGCTTTGGGTGGGACATTTCTTTACAATGTGGGACTGCTCTGTTCATCTTGGGAATATTGGCATCCCTTTCCCTCATCCATTAAACATCAATGGCAGCTATATCACTCTGGACGAGGAAAAATAACACGCATAGTCAGACCCTTTCAAACATCCCCGGATGGAGAAGGCGGGAAACAGGAGTAGGACTCCCCCTTGTTGGGAACCAGTGAATGAAATTCAGGAGAAACAGGATGGTGTTGTAGTTCATGCCCGTGATCTCAGCACTTTGGGAGGCTGAGATGGAAGGATTGTTTGAGCCTAGGAGTTTGAGACCAGCCTGGGCAACAGTGAGACTTTACCTCTACAGAATCACAAAAATTACCAAGTGTGGTGACACACACCTGTAGTCCCAACTACTCAACAGGCTGAGGTGGAAGGATTGCTTGAGTCCAGGAGGTCAAGGCTGTGGCGAGCCATGGTCCTGTCACTGTACTCCAGCCTGGGTGACAGAGTGAGACAGAATAAAAAAATAAACAAACAAAAAACAACAACACAAAGGAACTAAAAAAAGGAGGAGAAACAATATTCTTCCTCTCCCTCCTCCCTGACCTCAGGCCTGTCCTCTGTCCATGGGCGGCACAGCTGCTGTGGGAACGATGAGTGAGACCAGCTGACCTGCAGAGGCCCTGTGCAGCCTGCATTCCCGTCTCCCAGAGTCTCTCCCATGTGGTCCTATGGCTCCTTCTTCCCATGGTCCTCGCCTGGGACCAAGACCAGGGCTGGGCATAAAGACGTGTCCACAATGATTATTTTTATCATTATTATGGTAAAAGTTTAATCTATCTTTTCCCTACTAACATGGCAGGGCCCCTGGATCACAGACCAAAATCATGGACCTACTTCTGTGACATCCCTCCCCCCCCCTTGTCCTTGAACCGTCTTTGGGAGAAAGCGGTGGCGTCCTTTGCCAGGGTAACAGAAAGTAGAGTATGCTCGGTATAGCTTTGGCCGGCCGCTGGCGACTACTTGGTCTGTGTCCCACTGTGCTCTTGGCTGGCCTCACAGCTGCAGTAAAAATAACGCAAACCCTTCCATTCCGCAGCCTGTTTACTCTCCCTGTTTGTCCCTTTCCTTCCTCCCCAAGACCTGACTGACCTACACGGTTTCTCCTGAATTTATTCATTTAACTTCTATTTTTATCTGGCTAACCTTGATGCCATTCTCATCCTCATACATACACATCTGTCATGAAGTGATCCTTGCAACTCAACATGTGTGTGTTCCTTTCTTGACTTATGCCCTAATTTTCGTGAGGCACACACCCGCTTCTATTTTTAAGAAGTTTTCTAATTCTCCTCTTTCCACTTTATAGAGAAGAGGGTGCCTTCCAGGGTTTGGACAGCCCAGCTCTGCTTGGTCACTTTGAGCAGTGAATAGATGACTTCTTTTCTTCTTCTTCATCTTCCCCCTCCTTCTCCTCCAACTCTTCCACATCCTTCTCCCCATCCTCCTCCTCCCTCTCCCCTTCCTCCTCCTTCTCCTCCTCCTCTTCCTCCTCCTCCTCCTCCATCTTGTCAGGGTCTCACTCTGTTGCCCAGGCTAGAGTACAGTGATGCAATCATGACTTACCATAGCTTCGACCTCCTGGGCTCAGGTGATCTATCTCAGCCTCCCAAGTAGCTGGGACTATAGGCATTCACCATCACACCTGGATTTTTAATTTTTTTTGTAGAAGTTTTGCTGTGTTGTCCAGGCTGGACTTGAATTGTTGGGCTCAAACAATGTCCCTGTCTGAGCCTTCCAGAGTGCTGGGATTCCAGGCATGAACCACCACACCTGGTCTAAAATTTTTCATGTCAACAATTGATATCACATTTCAGTTTTCAGCTAAATATACTCATTTAAATCAACATTTTGCACAAGCAAAAATAAAATTTTAAATCAATGAAGGAAAGGTGCATATAGGACATACAACTCTTGAACATGGATTCTACATGTTTGTATATTGAAAATCACTGGATGAGTAAAATGTACCTATGGCCTTCAGCAAGGCTCCAACACATGTGAAACAATCAATAAAGACAGGCTGATGTTAGAGTTTCTCTTTACTGTCTTTGCTCAATCTGCCCTTGCCTCCAATCCCAATATATAGGCCCAAGAAACCTGCCAAAGCAGAGAAGAGAAAGGAATTCGGGGATCATCCTGGCCCTGCAAACTGTTGTGAGGATGCTTCTTGAAATGTCAACCACCGGAGGGAGGACAGCTCACGATGGCAGCAATGCCTCTGCTCAGGCCCCTTCTTCCTTCCTCTTATGTGACACAACTACATTCAGGAAGTGAGACGTCAGAAAGCTCTATAAGGTTTTAATTTGTGCCAAATCTTGATCTGAACACATTCAAATCCAGGCCTCCAATTCTAACACATTGAGACCAGCAGTCCCCAACCTTTTGGCATCAGGGACCAGTTTTGTGGAAGACAATTTTTCCATGAATCGGAGGGGTGTGGAGGATGGTTTCAGTATGATTCACCTGCATTACATTTATTGTGAAGTGTATTTCTCTTATTATTGCATTGCAAGATATAATGAAATAATGATACAACTCATTATAATTTATTTAACCACACACAATAGTGTTCGTGCTCCTATGAGAATTGAATGCCGCCACTGATCTGACAGAAGATGGAGCTCAGGCAGTGATGTGAGCTATGAAGAATGGCTGTAAATACAGATGAAGCTTCTCTCTCTTGCCCACCACTCACCTCTTGCTGTGTGGTCCAGTTTCTAATAGTTCATTGGTCCATGGTCTGGGGATTGAGGACACCTGATCCAGAGGAACCAGAAATTCCCAAAGCCAGGATTTGAAAGATTCTGCTGAGATGGCAATAGATTGATATGGATATACAGTAAGTCTCCTAAATACAAACGAGTTCCATTCTGAGATTACATTCATAAGTCCAGTCTGTTTGTTAGTCCCACAAAGTTAGCCTAGGTACCCAACTAAAACAATTGGCTATACAATACCAGCTGCATCACTGATGCTTTTATGCTTGCTTCTGAACATTCTGGGCTTGAAATAAAGATACTGTAATACTGTACTCTATACAGTATTGAACAGTAAATTGCACAAAATCACAATTACTTGTAGAAGATGCACACACATGGCAATGTATGCCAGATACATGAACTAACTTATGTGACTGGATGAGCGAACACAGGTTTGCCTATTTGAAAGTTTGCAACTTGAAGATTCTTATGTAGGGGACTTTTGTATAGAGATATTTGGGGATTCCTCAGCTCACAGAAAAGATGCTGGACATTGGTATTGAATGAATAAATCAATGTAGGTGAATGTTTTCGAATGGTTGCTGTTGATGAGGTGTTTAAGGTAAAGGTGCAGAGAATGAGCAAGACCATGGTTTATGTATTTAAAAACAAATTCAAGCTGGGCGTGGTAGCTCAGCCTGTTATCCCAGTACTTTGGGAGGCCAAGGCGAGAGGATTGTCTGAGCCTGGGGGTTCGAGACCAACCTGGGCAACTTGGTGAGATCTCATCTCTACACTAAATCACAAAAACTAACCAGGCGTGGTGGCATGCATCTGTAGTTACAGCTACTTGGAAGGCTGGGGTTGAAGGATTGCCTAAGACCAGCAGGTCAAAGCTGTGGTGACTGTTAGTGTTCCACTGCACTGCGGCCTGGGCGACAAAGTAAGATTCCAACTGAAATAAATAAATAAATAAGCATCACACACACAAATAAACCAAATTCAGCTTGGGGTTACATTCTCATGAAGTTTTTGTTTTAAGTGGGAAAATATGGCATAGACATTAGCAAATCAAGCATAAATATTGTTATCAACAGGGCAACCACTAAAGGGATTGTACAAAAAGTTAAGCAAAGGGAAAAAATAGCCGAGTTAAGATGACATATGAAAAATAACCCAATAAGCAAAGAAATTGGGAATAAGAAAACATTAAAAAGGTGTCTCTCACCCGTAAACCTAACACTTCGGGAGACTGAGGCGGGAGGATTGCTTGAGTCCAGAAGTTTAAGACCAGCCTAGGCAACATAGTGAGACCTCATCTCTACAAATAATTTTTAAAAAGTAACCAGGCATAGTGGTATGTACCTGTAGTCCCAGCTAATTGAGAGACTGAGGTGGAAGAATTGCCTGACCCCAGGAGGTTGAGGGTGCAATGAGCATTGATCATGCCACTGCACTCCAACCTGATTGACAGAGTGAGAACTTGACTCAAAAACAAAGAAAAGGAAAACATAAAAGAGATGAACAAATAAAAAGAACAGCAAGATGGTGAACAATACAATCCTACAATATCAGTAATTACATTGCATCCAAATTGATCAAAAATCCAATTAAAAGGCTAGATTTTAAAAAATATAGCCTAAATATATATTATTTTATTTTCAAGATAAACACTTTGCATATAAGCACATATAAGCTGAAAGATGAAAGGTACCAAATATATGCCATACAAACACCAGCCAGAGAGTTGGCCTGCCTGTATTATTATCAAATTAAGTAGACTTGAAGGTGAGAAATACTATTATATTTGGAGAGGAGTATTTCTTAGTGATAAAATGGTCAATTCAAGAGAAATACATAATAACCATAACTTTGTATGTACCTGAGACTATGGGTACAGTATATATTTTTAAATTGAGAATTATAAAGGAATTAAACCAACCTATAGTTATATCTTGGATTTTTTTTTTTTTTTGAGTTGGAGTCTCACTCTGTTGCCCAGAGTGCAGTGGCCGCTCCCGGCCACCGCAGCCTCGACCTGCTGGGCTCCAGCGATTCTTCTGCCTCAGCCTTCCAAGTAGCCGGAATTACAGGCATGTGCTACCATGCCCGGCTGATTTTTTGATTTATTGTAGACATGAGGTCTCGCTG
>NW_007260304.1:323526-385812 GCF_000164805.1 Carlito syrichta
CTCACCTCAGCCTCCCAAAGGCGTGGGATTACAGGCTGAGCCACCGAGCCTGGCTATTTTGAATTTTAACACATTTCTCTCAGTAACTGCATTAGACATGAAAAAACAAGCCCCCCAAAAGGAGGAAAAATACCACCATTTTATTATTCCAAGAAATAAAACTCAGACAAAGCAAATAAAATACCATTTAATTCCATCAATGTGAGAAAAACTTTTAAATGCTAAAATCTAATATTGGATAGAATTTTGGAAAATAACCCATGCATAATCAGTCTTTAAGATGAGAAATCAATGCTAGTTACTAAATGGCAACTAGGTTATAAAGAGCAGCCACCTCCCCCAAATGTTTATAGCCTTCCACCTGGGAATTTAACCTGTAGTAGTTTACTCTAAGGAAAGATTAAGGGTATCCAAAGATTTACAAGTCATTCCTAGCAAATACATTGGAAGCAATATTAATGTGCAATATTAATTAAGGAGAATATTAGTTAAGTCATTTTCATAGAGAGAAATACTATGCATCAATTTAAAACATTTTGGAAGCAATTTATAACCAGGCTGTGGAAAAGCACTAATTGGTATAAAACACTATTTGAAATGTATTGGTATGTGGCAACATAAGATAGCAATATAGGAGATAGAATATGACTTGTGACAGGAGACCATGTATCTCTCAGGAATTTTTTCTTGTTTAAGCCCTTCCAAATATTTGTAAGAAAGGTTAGCATAAAACAAATGTTATACCACTTTAGTAAGATATGATTGACATGTAAAAAGCTGTATATAGGTCAGGCTCGGTGGCTCAGTCTGTAATCCACTTTGGAAGGCCAAAGCAAGTGGATTGCCTGAGCCTGCAGGTTCAAGACCAACCCAGGCAACTTGGCAAGACTTCATCTCTACAATAAATAAAAAAATTAGCTGGGTGTGGTAGTGTGCACCTGTAGTTCCGGCTACTTGGAAGGCTGAGGCGGAAGGCTCACTGGAGCCCAACAGTTCAACGCTGGAGTGGCTGTGAATGTTCCACGGCACTCCAGCCAGGATGACAGAGTGAGACTCCAACTCAAAAAAAAAGCTGTATATATTTAATGTATGAGACCTGACAATTAGGATCATAAATCATCCTAGAAAAAGTGCTCCATACCTCATTACTACATATTACTACAGTCACATTTGAAGTCCTCCCTTTGGGAAGCTATGCACTGATGCCAGCGCCTAGTTCACCTGTCAAAGCAATTTTGGAACTCTTTTTCTGGAATGGCCATCAGAGCTGGCCTCGTTATTTGTTGAGAAGGCAGAAGAAATCAAGTCCCCCTGACTGGATTGAAATTCTTGGAGGGATTAAGGTTGGACAACATAGGTGGAGAAACGCTCCAATTCTGGGCCACCCCATGCCTCTAAAAGACACCTTGACTGAAGCTCAGATAGGCTCATCACCTGCTGATTTAACTTTAACTCTGTGCTGGAATTGACTTAAACAATTTTTTTTTTACATTTTTGAGTTGGGGTTCACACTCTGTCGCCCAGGCTGAAGTGCAATGGCACAATCAAGGCTAACTTCAGCCTGGGCCTGCTAGGCTCAGGCGATCCATCCTCTTCAGTCTCCCAAGTAGCTGGGACTACAGGCATTCATCACCACCCCTGACTAACTGCTTTATAGAGATAAGGTCTTGCTATGTTGCCCAGGATGGTCTCGAACTCCTGAGCTCAAGCGATTCTTCGGCTTCAGCCTCCCAAAGTGCTAGGATTACAGGCATGAACCACCATGCCCAGCCTTGACCTTTTTTTTTTAAGTGCAATTTCTCAAGAGTTCAATTTCCAGTGAATCACCAATGGAAAGTAAGTTCTAATTTTTATTTAGATTTGAAATTACAAAGCCCAGTCCTAACTGGTAATGTGTGTGAAAGCACATATACATACATGATACATCTCTCAGCTTATTTCTACTTAGCTCTGTCTGCATTCAGATGGGATGACATGGCTCTTGTTCACATGTCCCTCACTCTCCTGGGAACAGTGTGCTAACCCTCACATGCTGTTCTCATGAAAAGCACAGGAGGCTGAGGCATGGTGGTTCACACCTGTCATCCCAGCACTTTGGGAGGACAAGTTGAGAGGATTGCCTGAGCCCAGAGGTTCAAAATCAGCCTGGGCAACAGAGGGAGACCTCATCTCTACAACAAATAAAGTAACTAGTCAGGCGTGGTGGTGCATACCTGTAGTCCCAGCGACTTGAGAGGCTGAGGTAGAAGGATCGCCTGAGCCCAAGAGGTTGAGGCTACAGTAAGTGCCACTGTACTCTAGCCTGGGTGACAGAGCGAGACTCTGACTTTAAAAAAAAGTTGCACGAGAGAGTGAGTAAAGCAGGCCTCTGAAGACTAGTTTGGTACTAAAACACTGTCATGTGCCCCTCATCCTATTAACCAAAGCAAATAACATGGCTGAACCAACTAAAAAGGGCTGTTAGTGCATAACTATTGCCTTCTTGGGCTCCAATTATTCCTATCCAACCATGTACAAAATATCCTCACCCAACTCAGAGCCCCCAAACGTTTTTATTCAGTAATAGCATCAGGCTTTAAATCCAGGATCTAGTTATTTTTTTTTTTTTTTTGAGTTGAGGTCTCACTCTGTTGCCCAGGCTGGAGTACTACATGGGGCCTGTCCTCCAAAAGATAATTCCATTTTTTTTAAGTCCCCCTTCATACTATATACTATGGTGTCCTCAGCTAATAAGACTACTGTAGCTTAAAATTTGCTAAGAGGCCGGGCTCAGTGGCTCAGCCTATAATCCCAGCACTTTGGGAGGCCAAGGTGCGTGGGTTGCCTGAGCCCGCAGGTTCGAGACTCACCCGGGCAACTTGGTGAGACTTTGTCTCTACTATAAATCAAAAAATTAGTAGGGCATGATAGCGCATGCCTGTAGTTCCAGCTACTTGGAAATCTGAGGCGGAATGATCGCTGGAGCCCAGCAGTTCAACGCTGGGGTGGCCATGAGTATGCCACTGTATTCCAGCCTGAGTGACAGAGTAAAACTCCAACTCAAAAAAAACTCACGGCCACTGCAGTCTTGACCTGCTGAGCTCAGGTGATCCTTCTGCCTCAATGTTCTGAGTAGTTGGAACTATAGGCACATACCACTATGCCTGGCTAATTTTAAAATTTTTTTTGTAGAGACAGTCTCATATGTTGTCCAGGCTGGTCTTGAACTCCTGGACTCAAGTAATCCTCCCACCTCAGCCTCCCAAAGTGCTGGGATTGTAGGTATGAACCACTGCGTAGACCTATTAAGTCATGTTTATGCAGACCTCTCAGATCATTTAGCAAGTGACCTCTTTACCTTCATACCTGAACCCACTGCTGTGCTCAGCAAAACATGTTTTTAAAATAAGAGATCTTCATTTTAAAAACCTTACCTGGTCAGGCACAGTGGCTCTCACCTATAATCCCAGCACTTTGGGAGGCCAAGATGAGAGGATTGTCTGAGTCTGAGGGTTTGAGACCAGCCTGGACAACTCCACAATAAATCAAAAAATTAGCCAGGTGTGGTGGCATGCACCTGTGATTCCAGCTTCTTGGAAGGCTGAGGTGAAAGGATTGCCTGAACCCAGCAGGTCAAGACTATGGTGACTATGAGTATGCCACTACACTCCAGCCTGGACAACAGAGTGAGACTCCAGCTCAAAAAAAAAGCCTTACCTTCTTAATTGAAATCAGCAGTTCAAAGGGATATCTGTACTCCCATGTTCATTGCAGTTTTTATCACATCTAAGCTATAGAAACAACCTGTGTGACAAAGAAAAAGTGGTACATGCATACAGTAGAATATTATTTAGTTAAAAACGAGGAGCTCTACCGTGCACGGTAGCTCACATCTGTCATCCCAGCACTTTGGGAGGCGGAGGCGATAGGATTGCCTGAGCCCAGGGGTTTGAGACCAGCCTGTGCAACACTCTACAATAAATCAAAAAATTAACTGGACATGGTGACACATGCCTGTAGTTCCATCTACTTGGAGGGTTTGAGATGGAAGGACCTCTTGAGTCCAGCAGGTCAAGGCTATGCTGAGTCATGATTGTGCCACTGCATTCCAGCCTGGGTGACAGAGTGAGACTCCAACTCAAAAAAGAAAGAAAGAAAGAGAGAGAGAGAGAGAGAGAGAGAGAGAGAGAGAGAGAGAGAGAGAGAGAGAGAGAGAGAGAGAGAAAGAAAGAAAGAAAGGAAATTCTTTCACTTGTGACAACATGAATGAAACTGGAGAGCATTATGCTAAGTGAAACAAGAAGCCAGGAACATAAAGACAAATATTCTAAGGTCTTACTTACAGGTGGAATCCAAAATAGTTAAACTTATAGACACAAAGAACAAACTGGTGTTGCCGGGAGCAAATGGGAAGATGATGGTCACAGGGCACAGAGTTTCAGGTAGGTAAGATGTTCAGATAAGTTCTGGGGGACCCAAAAAGCCAGAGTTTATTTATAAAACCTTGTGTATTTATTCTTCCATGTATAAACTTCAGTGACCTTTCACACTCTCTGTTTGATGCAACACACTTGCCACGATGCTTTTCCACTGCTCAAAACAGCTTTTGAACTCGTCCATTTTAGCGCTTCTGCCATTTTTTGTTTCACCTCTTCCACATCGGCAAAACTTTTCCCTTTGAGGACTTTTTTCATCAGGGAAACAAACAAACCAAAAAAAGTTGCTCATGGTGAGATTGGGTGAATAGGGAGGGTGGGGCAAGAAGGTCATGCCATTTTGGGGTCCAAAACTGCTGAACACTCAGCGTGGTGTGGGCTGGCGTGTGGTCACGGTGGAAGAACCCATCACCTGTTTGCCACAACTTGGGATGTTTCTTCTGTAAATCGTGACCCAACCTTCTCAAAACTTCCAGATAAAAACTGATGGGTTTCTAGAACACTTATGTAGTGGAGGAAGCACATACTACATGGGGCCTGTCCTCCAAAAGATAATTCTATTTTTTAAAGTCCTGTCTCATACTATATACTATAGTGCCCTCAGCTAATAAGACTATTGTAGCTTAAAATTTGCTAAGAGGCTGGGCTTGGTGGCTCAGCCTATAATCCCAGCACTTTGGGAGGCCGAGGTGAGTGGATTACCTGAACCCGTGGGTTCGAGACGCGCCCAGGCAACTTGAGGAGACTTCGTCTCTACTATAAATTAAAAAATTAGCCAAGCGTGATAGCGCATGCCTGTAGTTCCAGCTACTTGGAAGACTGAGGTGGAAGGATCGCCGGAGCCCAGCAGTTCGACGCTGGGGTGGCCATGAGTATGCCACTGTATTCCAGCCTGGGTGACAGAGTGAAACTCCAACTCAAAAAAAAAAATTTGCTAAGAGGGTGGATCTCATGTTAAGCATGTTTACGACAGAAGATAATAATGATAAAGCCCTCAGGAGAAATCTTTTGGAGGCGATGGATATGTCTATAACCTTATGGTGGTGATAGTTTCATGGGTGTATGCCTATCCCCAAATTCATGAGTTGTATACGAGGTCTGACAATTAAGTTTGTGAACCACTCTAGAAAAAGTGCTCCATACCTCACTGCTGAGTTTCTCTAAAGTCACCTTCGAAGTCCTCCCCTTGGGAAGCTATATACTGATGCCAGCACCTAGTTCACCTGTCAAAACAGTTTTGGAGCTCTTTTTCTGAAATGGCCATCAGGGCCATCGATGTATTACCCTGGATGTCCTGAATGCCCTCAAATGTCTTCCTTTCAATATTTCCTTTATCTTTAAGGAAAGAAAAAAGTCACTGGGGCCAAATCAGGTGAGTAGGGAGGGTGTTCCAATACAATTATTTGTATAGTGCTGCCCACATAAGTGCATGGTGGCAAATTCGAGAATTTGTCAGATCTCAACAAATAATGAGCTGGGCTCGGTGGCTCAGCGTGTAATCCCGTGCCTTTGGGAGGCTGAGGTGAGTGAAATGCCTGAGCCCACGGGTTCAAGACCCGCCTGGGCAAGTTGGCGAGACCTCATCTCTACAATAAATCAAAATGAGCCAGGCATGTTAGCGCATGGTTCCAGCTATTGGAAGGCTGAGGCAGAAGGATCGCTGGAGCCCAGCAGGTCGAGGCTGCGGTGGCTGGGAGTGGCCACTGCACTCTAGTCTGGGCGACAGAGTGAGACTCCAACTCAAAACAAAAAAAACCCCAAATAATGGCGATTCCAGAAAAGAGTTGCAAAATTGCTTTGACGGGTAGACTAGGCGCTGGTGTCGGTGCATAGCTTACCAAGGGGAGGACTTTGAAGGTGACTGTAGTGATATTCAGCAATGACGTATAGAGCATTTTTTCTAGGATGGTTTGCAAACCTAATTGTCAGACCTCATACTTTAAATATATACAGCTTTTGGCCAGGCACGGTGGCTCAGCCTGTAATCCCAGCACTTTGGGAGGGCGAGGCGAGAGGATTGCCTGAGCTTGGGGTTTTGAGACCAACCTGGGCAACTTGGTAAGATCTCATTTCTACAATAAATCACAAAAAACAACTAGGCGTGGTGGCATGTATCTGTAGTTCCAGCTACTTGGAAGGCTGAAGAGGAAGGATCACCTGAGCCCAGCAGGTCGAGGGTGCAGTGGCCATGAACATGCCACTGCCTGGACAACAGAGTGAGACTCCAACTCAAAATATATGTGTGTGTGTGTGTGTGTGTGTGTGTGTGTGTGTGTGTGTGTGTGTGTGTGTGTGTGTACACAGCTTTTTACATGTCAATCATACCTTAATAAAGTGATTTAACATTTATTTAACGCTAACCTTTCTTAGAAATAATTGGAATATATTTTTCTATTTGGAAGGGATACACAAGAAAAAATTCCTGAGAGGTACGTAGTATCCTGTCATAGTCATGGTATCCTGTCACACACTATCTTACATTACCACATATCAATACATTTCAAATAATGTTTTATAACAATGAGTGCTTTTCCACAACTTAGGTATAAATTGCTTCTAAAATGATTTAAATTGATGCAGAATATTACTTTCTATGGAAATAACTTACAACAGACTAATCTCCTTCTGGACATTAATATTACCTCCAATTCATTTGCTACTATAAAAAAAATTAAAAGGAATGACTTGTAAATCTTTGGATACCATTAATCCTTCCTTAGGGTAAACTACTGGGGATAAATTCCTAGGAGGAAGGCTATAAACATTCGGGGAGAGGGGCTGAACGCTATAACCTAGTTGCCCTTTAGTAACCAGCAATGATTTATCATCTTAAAAACTGACTATGCGCCGGGCTTGGTGACTCAGCCTGTAATCCCGCACCTTTGGGAGGCTGAGGTGAGTGAATTGCCTGAGCCCGCAGGTTCGAGACCCGCCTGGGCAGTGAGACCTCATCTCTACAATAAATCAAAAAATCAGCCGGGCATGGTAGCGCATGCCTGTAATTCCAGCTACTTGGAAGGCTGAGGCAGAAGGATAGCCGGAGCCCCGCAGGTTGAGGCTGCGGTGGCCGGGAGCGGCCACTGCACTCCAGTCTGGGCGACAGAGTGAGACTCCAACTCAAAAAAAAAAAAAAAAAAACTGACTATGTATGGGTCATTTTCCCAAATTCTATCCAATATTAGATTTTAGTACTTAAACATTTTTGTCAAACTGCTGGAGTTAAAGGGTATATTGTTTACTTTTCTGAGTTTTATTTCTTGGAATAATAAAATGTTTTTCTTTTTCTTTCTTTTTTGGGCTTGTTTTTTCATGTGTAATGCAGTTACTGGGAGAAGTGTGTTAAAATCCAATATATGATTATAGGTTGGTTTAATTCCCTTATAGTTCTGTTTTAAAATATATATTCTGTACCCATAGTCTCAGGTGCATACAAAGTTACAATTATTATGTATTTCTCTTGAATTGAGTATTTTATCATTAAAAACATTCCTCTCCAAATATAATAGAATTCCTTGCCTTAAAATCTACTTACTGTGAGAATAATATAGTCATGCCAGTTCTCTTTGACTGGTGTTTGTGTGGCATATATTTTATGTCACTTAGCTTTCAGTTCATATATGTTTATACTTAAGGTGTTTATTTGTCTTGAAAATAAAATAATATACATTTAGGCTTTTAAAAAAATCTAGTCTTTTTATTGAATTTTTGATCCATTTACATGTAATGTAATTGATGATATTGTAGGATTACAATATCCACCACCTTGCTATTCTTTCTATTTGTCCAGCTCTTTTATGGTTTCTTGTTCTTTTCTTCCCCTCTCTCCCTCCCTCCCTCCCTTCCTTCTTTCCTTCCTTCCTTTCTTTCAAGTTGAGGTCTCACTCTGACATCCAGGTTAAAGTACAGTGATGTGATCAAGGCTCACCACAGCCTCAACCTACTGGGTTCAGGCTATCCTTCTGTCTCAGCCTCACAAGTAGCTGGAACTACAGGCATGTATCACAATGTCTGGTTAATTGTTTTTCTTTTTTTTTAGAGACAAGGTCTCACTCTGTTGCCTACGCTGTCTCGAACTACTGAGCTCAAGTAATCCTCCTGCCTCAGCCTCCCAAAGTGTTAGGATTATAAACATGAGCCACCACCCCTGACCTTTTTAATGTTTTCTTACTCCCAATTTCTTTAAAACAATTATTTGTTATTTTTCATATGTAATTTTTTTTTTTGAGTTGGAGTCTCACTCTGTCACCCAGACTGGAGTGCAATGTCACCGCAGCCTCAACCTGCTGGGCTCTGGCGATCCTTCCCCCTCAGCCTTCCAAGTAGCTGGAACTACAGGCATGCGCTACCACACCTGGCTAATTTTTTGATTAATTGTAGAGATGAGGTCTCACCAAGTTGCCCAGGTGGGTCACGAACCCGCGGGCTCAGGCAATCCACTCACCTCAGCCTCCCAAAGGCGCGGGATTACAGGCTGAGCCACCGAGCCCGACTCATATGTAATTTTAAATTCTCTATTTTTTTTTTTACCTCTGCTTTGGTTTTTGTATTATCCCTTTAGTGATCGCCTTATTGATAGCAATATTTATGCCTGATTTGCTAATGTGAATGCCTTATTTTCCCACTTAAAACAAAACTTGACAAGAATGTAACCCCAAGCTGAATTTGTTTTTAAATGCATGAACCATGGTCTTGCTCACACTCTGCACATTTACCTTAGAAAAGTACCTCATCAACAACAGCCCTTGAATAATTGATTTATTCATTCCATACCAATGTCCAGCATCTTTTCTATCAGCCAGGGAATCCCCAAATTTCTCTATACAAAAGTGCCCTACATATGAACCTTCAAGTTGAGAACTTTCAAAGATGTCAGCATGTATTCGCATATCCAGTCATGCAAGTTAGTTTACGTGTGTGGTGTACATTCTCAGGTGTGTGCCTCCTCTACAAGTGGTTGTGCTTCTGTGTACTTCATTGTACTGTACTGTATAAAGGACAGTAATACAGTATCTTTATTTTAAGCCCAGGATGTCCAGAAGCCAGCATAAAAACAGCAGTGATGTGGCTGGTACTGTATAGCCAATCATGTTAGTTGAATACCTAGGCTGACTTTGTTGGACTTACGAACAAGCTGGGTTTATGAACGCACTCTCAGAATGGAACTTGCTTATATGTAGAGGACTTACTCTATATCTGTATCAATCTACTGCCATCTCAGCAGAATCCTTCAGACCCTGACTTTAGGAATTTCAGTATCCTTTAGATCAGGGGTTCCCCGTCCCCAGACCATGGACCAATGAACTGTTAGGAACTGGGCTGCACAGCAAGAGGTGAACGGCAGGCAAGTGAGCAAAACTTCATCTGTATTTATAACCGCTTATCATTGCTCACATCACCACCTGAGCTCCACCTTCCTTCAGATTAATGGTGGCATTCGATTCTCATGAGTGCAAACCCTATTGTGTGTGGTTAAATAAATCATGATGAGTTGTATCATTATTGCATAATATTTTGCAAAGCAATAATAAGAGAAATAAACTTCACAATAAATGTAATGCAGTTGAATCATCCTGAAACCATCCACCACACCCCCTGATTCATGAAAAAGCTGTCTTCCACGAAACTGGTCCCTGATGCCAAAAAGTTGATGACCACTGGTCTTGATGTGTTAGAATTGGAGGCCTGTATTTGACTCTGTTCAGATCAAGATTTGGCACAAATTAACACCTTGTGAAGGGTTTTCTGACATCTCACTTCCTGAGTGTAGTTGTGACACAAGACTTGTAGGTCACATAAGAGGAAGGAAGAAAGGGCCTGAGCAGAGGCATTGCTGCCATCATGAACTGTCCGCCCTCCCATGGTTGACAATTCAAGAAGCGTCCTCATGACAGGATTCTCTTTTCTGCTTTGGCAGGTTTCTTGGGCCTATATATTGGGATTGGAGACAAGGGTGGATTGAGTGAAGACAGTAAAGAGAAACGGTAACATCAGCCTGTCTTTATTGATTGTTTCACATGTATTGGAGTCTTGCCGGAAGCCATAGGTACATTTTACTCATCTAGTGATTTTCTTTTTTTTGAGTTGGAGTCTCACTCTGTCACCCAGACTGGAGTGCAGTGGCACACTACCAGTCACTGCAGCCTCGACCTGCTGGGCTCCGGTGATCCTTCCACCTTAGCCTTCCAAGTAGCTGGAACTACAGGCGCGCACTACCATGCCCGGCTAATTTTTTTGATTTATTGTAGAGATGAGGTCTCGCCAAGTTGCTCAGGTGGGTCTTGAACCCACGGGCTCAGGCAATCCACTCACCTCAGCCTCCCAAGGCGCAGGATTGCAGGCTGAGCCACCGAGCCCAGCTCATCCGGTGATTTTCAATATACAAACATATAAAGTCCATGTTCAAGAGTTGTATGTCCTATATTCACCTTTCCTTCATTGATTTAAAATTCTATTTTTGTTTGCTCAACATGTTTATTTAAATGAGTATATTTAGCTGAAAACTGAAATGTGATATCAATCGTTGAAATGAAAACAAACTTTAGGCCAGGCGTGGTGGTGGTTCATGCCTGAAATCCTAGCACTTTGGAGGCCAAGGTGAGAGGATTGCCTTAGCTCAGGAGTTTGGGACCAGTCTGGGCAACATAGCGAGACCTCATCTCTACAAAAAAATTAAAAAATTAGCCAGGTGTGGTGGCACACTTTATAGTCCTAGTTACTCGGGAGGCTGAGGCAGAAGGATCCCCTGAGCCCAAGAGGTCGAGGCTGCAGTGAGTCATGATCATGTCACTGCACTCCAGCCTGGGTGACAGAGTGAGACTCCAAAAAGAAGGAGGAGGAAGAGGAGGAAAGGCGAAGGGGAGGAGGAGGGAGATGGGGAGGGGGAAGGGAGATGGAGGGGAGGAGAATCACAGAAACAGATCCATGCGTACTTGATTCTGGTTTATGGTCCAGGGGCTATGCTGTGTCAGTAAGAAAAAGAGAGATTGAGCCGGGCTCGGTGGCTCAGCCTGTAATCCCGTGCCTTTGGGAGGCTGAGGTGAGTGGGTTGCCTGAGCCCACGGGTTTGAGACCCGCCTGGGCAACTTGGCGAGACCTCATCTCTACAATAAATCAAAAATTAGCCGGGCGTGGTAGCGCGTGCCTGTAGTTACAGCTACTTGGAAGGCTGAGGTGGAAGGATCGCCGGAGCCCAGCAGGTTGAGGCGGCGGTGGCCAGGAGCGGCCACTGCACTCCAGTCTGGGTGACAGAGTGAGACTCCAACTCAAAAAAAAAAGAGAGAGATTGAACTTTTATCATAATGGTAAAAATAATCATTGCGAACACATCTTTATGCCCAGCCCTGGCCTCTGTCCCAGGCGAAGACCATGGGAAGAAGGGGCCATCGTCCTGCCCAGGAGTGGCTCTGAGGAGCTGGATATGCAAGGTTCACTCTGGGGGAGGAGGGAGCTCTGCAGGTCAGCTGGTCTCACTCATCCTTCCTGCAGCAGCTCTTCTGCCCATGGACAGAAGGGACAGACCTGAGGTGAGGGAGGAGGGAGAGGAGGAATACTGTTTCTCCTCTTTTTTTTCTTTAATTTTTTTGTCTTGTTTTTTCTTTGTTTTTTTCAATTGGGGTCTCTCTCTGCCACCCAGGATGGAGTGCAGTGGCAGGAGGATGGCTCATCACAACTTCGACCTCCTGGGCTCAAGCAATCCTCCCGCCTCAGCCTCCTGAGTAGCTGGGACTACGGGTGTGCACAACCACGTCCAAAAATTTCTATGACTTTTGTGTAAAGGTGGGGTCCTGCTAAGTTGCCCAGGCAGGTTTCAAACTCCTGGACTTGAGCAAGCCTCATGCCTCGGCCTCCCAAAGTGCTAGATTACAGGTGCGAGCCACCACACTCTTCTGTTTCTCCTGAACTTCATTCACAGGTTCCAAACTAGAGGGAGCCCCACTCCTGCCTTCTGCTCTCCCATCCAGCGATGTTTGAAAGGGTCTGAATGTGGATGCTATTTTTCTTCTTCCAGTATGATATGGGCTGCTGTCGATGTTTGATAGGTGAGGGAAAGGGATGCCAATATTCTCTAGATGAACAGGGCAATCTCACATTGTAAAGAAATGTCCCACCTAAAACTCCACTTGGCCTATGTTGAGAAACTTAGAAATCCCCATGATATCACAGAAGGTGCAGGATCAAGAAAAAGAAAAAAGAAAAGAAATCCCCATGGCAGAGTCTGGTGTTTAGAGAACCTTATCACTACAACAGCCCATGAATAACATAAGTACTGAAGCTGAGCATTTTTTCATGTATCTGTTGGTTGCTCATATGTCTTCTTTTGAGAAGTATCTATTCATGTCTTTTGCACATTTTTAATAGGGCTGTTGCTTTTGTTTTGTTTTGTTTTGTTTTTTCTTTCGGCTTGCGTTCCTGGTAGATCCTGGATGATAGGCCTTTGTCAGATAAACAATTAGCAAATAATTTGTCCCATTCTGTGGGTTGTCTCCCAGTTCTCCTGATGGTTTTTTTTTTTTCTGTTCAGAAGCTTTTCAGTTTGATGAGGTCCACTTGTCTATCTTATCTTTTATAGCATTTGCTTTTGGGAATTTGATCAAGAATTGGTTGCTTACTCCAATGTGCTTAAGAGTGCTTCTTGCGTCAAGGGAAGGATTGTTGGTCACTGCCAGGAGAGGAAGGGGGGGGGTACATGACAACAAAAAGAGTACCTGGTCCTAAATTAGAGACAGTGAAGGCCAGTTGGAGGCCCAAACTTCACCTGCACACAGCAAACGTGTATAGTTAACACTTATGCCTCACATCTCTATAATAAAATAAAATTTTCAGAAAGAGAATACTGAATTTTTTTACATTGTTCCACGTGGAGATGCCTTCTGGCTACAGCAGGCTTCAACCAGGAAGGCGCCCATCATAACCACAATTATGGCGGCCAGCCCCAGGCGGATGAGGTTGCTAGTGGTATAATTTCTCGACGGAGTACCTGGGGAAACTAAGGGAGAGAAAGGCTCAGCACAGCCGTAGAGGGTATCCCTCCTTCTCAATGGTGCCTTCAAATCTGACCCTCACACGCTGGGGGGTAAATGCAGGACATCTGTCCTGCTCCCCCTCCCTACTGAGGACCAGGAGGATGACCCCTGGCCAAGGCCATGTGCACCTGATCAAGATGTTTTTGGAGACATGCATACCAGCATACTCAAGGCGGTTGCTAAGAGGGTAAACATCCTTGTTCCTGCTTCTGTCCACTTAATGCTATTGTCTGTGTCTCACTCCTCCCCACTGCAGGTATACAAGGGGGGACCCAAAAAAACCCGGAATTATCTTTTGGAGGGCAAGACCCTTGTAGTACAGGCTTCTCTCATTAGGTAAGTGTTCTAGGAACCCATTGGCATCAATGTACAAGTCAGTGTTATTGTGAGAGACTTCAGTGAATTTTTTGGGGGGAGATTTTTTTCAAAGTATTTTGCCATTTCTTGATGGGTGATTTATGAGTGCACCTGCCCACGCTGTGCTGAGTGTTCATCGACTTTTGGCTTCAAATGGTATGACCCCTGTGCCCCACCCTCCCTATTCACATGACCTTATCCCAAGCTCCTTTTTTTTGTTTCCCTTGGATGAGAAAAGTCCTTAAAGGGAAATGTTTTGCTGATGTGGAAGAGGCGAAACAAAAAATAGCAGAAGCACTAAAAGGTGTCAGAACTGACAAGTTTACAAACTGTTTTGACCAGTGGAAAAAGCATCTCCATAGGTGTATTGCATCAAACAGAGAGTCCTTTGAAGGTGACTGAAGTTTAAACATGTAAGAATAAATACACAATTATTTATAAATAAATTCTGGGTTTTGGGGGGGCAATTTCCCCTGAAATAACCTTTCCCAACATCTATTGGGATGTGGAGAGCTTTGTACAGACTGGCTACCACCGGTCCCCCCATGTCATTGCCAATCAATCTCCAGGTGATTTCTTCTGACTAGGTGAATATTACATGATCATATTGACTGATTTGAGGCTCCCGTGATACACGTGCCCACTTATATTTCCCAGTCTGTGGTCACTTATACCTTCATCAAAGTGTTAATTACTGAAAAATAAATGTAAGGATGTATTTAGTTGGGTTATTTTGTGTTCCTTTATCTTCTCTGCCTTATCTCTCCTCCTTCACTGATTTGCTCTGTCTCATTTCCATCTTCCCATAATTCCTCTTCCTGGACTCCCTTGATGAATCAGGAGGTGCTGAATTTAGGTGACAGTGGGATTTATCATATTGAAGAACAACATGGGAAATAATCCAAGAATTCAGGACAGAAAAAAAACAAGGGAGAAGAAATCATGAGAGGAAGATTTATAAAGAGATGAGCATTCCCCTGATGGGCAAATGAGATTGAGGGAAGAATTAAATGAATTCTGATTTCGTTTTAAGAAAATGTCTCCTAAAAATCTTCCAGAACCTTACCTGTCACCCAGATCTCAAGAGAATCACTGAGATCTGAGGCCCAGACAGGGGCTGTTGCCAGGTGATATACACAGCTGTAGTTCCCGCTGTCCCTGAATGTCACGTTCTGGAGGGAGAACTCCACCCCATTCTCCTCTGAGCCCCAATACTGGATAGGCGATGGGGTCCCTGCCTTCAGTAGAGCGAACATGTGAAACCCAACGAAATGGCCTGGCCTCTGGCACTGCAGAGTCACCGTCTCTCCTGGGGTCATGATACGACTCTGGTGGGTTTGGAAGGTAGGTTTAGGCATAATCCCTATAAGAGAAAGTAGCATCTGAGGTCATGGGGGAAGCCTGGGCACCCCTCACCCTTGTTTTCCTGGAGTTGGAGTAAATCAAAGACCCCGAGCTCACTCTTTGCCAACTCCAAGGTGGGGAGTTCCCTCCTACAAGGCCTGGAAAAAACCCAGGCAGTCGATTCTTTTTTTTTTATAGTCAGAATTTCACTCTCTTGCCCAGACTGAAGTGCAATGGCATGATCACAGCTCATCACAATCTCCACCTCCTGGATTCAGGCGATCCTCCTGCCTCAGTCTTTCAAGTAGCTGGGACTACAGGCATGCGCTGCCACACCCAGCTAACTTTTTTGATTTTTTTGGAGAGACGAGGTCTTGCTATGTTGTCTAGGCTGGTCTCGAACCCCTGGGCTCAAGTGATCTCCCAACCTCGGCCTCCCAAAGGACAGGGATTACAGGCCTGAGTCACCACACCTGGCCCAGGCATTCAATTCTGATCCATTCTCTCTCCATCCGCCCCACTGACTACACTGGAGAAGGGATCCCTTCCTCCTTCTCTTCCTCTGCTTCCTCCCTCATCCCTGCCCCTCCCCATGTACCATCCTAAAGTACCCTCTTCTCACCTGCCACCAGCAGTAGAAGGACATTACTGCTCTGTGATGCTCTGTAGGGGACCGTCCGTGTGCGGTAGTCACAAGTATACTCACCAGCATCACTGTGTTGTACATCAGTGAGGTGAAATTCAGCCAGGCCCTCCACAGAAAGAGATGCTTTCGAAGAACTCAAAATAAACGTTCCCTTTCTGAGAACAAAGCTTACATCCCTGGCAGAAGTCTGGCATCGCAGAATCACGTTGCTCTTGGCAGGGACCACCGAGCTGGGCCAGGCCACGAGGGAGGGCTTGGGCATGGACCCTGCAGGGAAGCAGAGCCCGGGGCTCACTGGACTCACTCCTGATCCTCAGGAAAGACGAGGAGTGCCAGGCATGGTGGCTCACACCTGTCATCCCAGCTATCTGGGAGGGTGAGGCAGAAAGATTGCTTGAGCCAAGGAGTTCAAGACCAGCCTGGGCAACATAGCAAGACCATGTCTCTACCAAAAAAAAAAGGAAGGGATATTTGGGATGAAGGATCAAGGAGGGTTTTGTTGAAGAAATACTCACTGTCTCCCCGCACGCCTCCTTGGCCAACACACAGCCCTGCAAGAGAGTCTTCCGTAAGACAGAAGTACCTGCTTGGGGCATGTGACACCCTGCCCTGACCTTGGGGACCGTCCCAGAGGATCCTATTTAGGATAGACCTCTTGTTGTGGGGTTCCCCACAATCCCAGACTCTTCTCTAAGAACCCACCTGGCATCAGTGTCTGTTTGCAGCTCATGTTTGTGTCCTGTGGCTGCTATAACAAATTGCTACACACTTGGCTGGGCACAGTGACCAATGCTTGTAATCCCAGCATTTTAGGAGGCCGAGGCAGGAGTCCAGGAGTTCAAGACCAGCCTGGGCAACACAGCAAGACCTTGTCTCTAAAATTTTTTTTAAAAATTAGCTAGGTGTGGTGGTGCAAGCCTATAGTCCCAGTTACTTAGGAAGCTGAGGTTGGAGGATCTCCTGAGCCCAGGAGATCAAGGCTGTGGTGAGCCCTGATCATGCCATTGCACTCCAGCCCAGGTGAGACTCCAACTCAGAACAAAACCAATTGCCACACACTGAGTAGCTTATCACAACACAGATTTATTATCTTGCAGTTGTGAACCTGGAGTTTGAAATGAGTCTCACTGGGATGACACAAAAGCTTTGGCAGGGCTGCATCGCTCTCGCAGGCTCTAGGAAAAAGGTCTTTCTCTCCCCTTTCCGGTTTCCAGAAGCTGCTAACATTCCTTGACACCTCTTCCCTCCACCCACTACACAGCCACAGTAAGGAAGAATGAAGATTCCAGCCCCTCACCCTGCTTCAAAGCACCTGCACTGTCCACTACCCCATACAGGAGCAGAGAGACACCCTTGAGGATAGATATTTCCCTGACTCTGGAAATACCTAGTGAGACTCTCTACACCTGGAGTTCTAGAATCTTTAAGGCTTTATCTGCACATGAAGCAGAAATCCCCATTCACACCACAACCTTATGCCTAAGACCAGAGGTCCCCAAACTGTAACCCAACCCGGCTCCCCACCTGTTTTGACAAATAAAGTTTGTTTGGAACGCAGCCACACCCATTCATTGACATATTGTCTGGAGCTGCTCTTGGGCTGTAATGGCGGAGTTGAGTAGTTGCCACAGAGACTGTGCGACTCCTGAGCCTATCAGATGACACAGCCCTTCACATAGAAGTTGACCAACACCTACTGAGGTCATTGGATTCACAGCTCACTTGTCTTCTCAAGGTTTTCTCAACCACAGCTCCCTTCATTTACTCTCTCATCATCTCTACCCAAGTCCCCAAATCATGACCTTTTACATTTCCTAAAACGGCTCAGTGGGAAAGTATGGTCTTTGGGCCTACACACAAAAATGAATAAGTAAATGTATTAATAATTTAAACTACATAAATAAATTAAATATTAAATAATCATATATCATGTGCTAAAGGTATCTATTTCATATATTAAATATATTATACACTAAATGGATTATCTATTTTATGTATTGAATATATCATATATTTGAAATATATAATGAATGAATTAATAAATAAATAAAATTTATTTATTTATTTTTGAGTCAGGGTCTCACTCTGTCATCCAGGCTGGAGTGCAGGGGACTGATCACAGCACCCCATAGCCTCAACCTCCTGCGCTCAGGCCATCCTCCCACCTCAGCCTCCTGAGTAGCTGGGACTACAAGCATGTGTCACCACATCCGGCTAATTTTTTTTATTTTCTGTAGAGAAAATGTGTGTTGTCCAGACTGGTCTCAAACTCCGGAGCTCAAGCACTCTTCCTGCTTCAGTCTCCCTAAAAGCTGGGATTCACAGAAGTGAGCTCAACCACAGTTCAGTGTTTAAATTCAGCTTCTCCACTTACTGAGTGACCTTGGAAAGCCACTTTAGTGTCTCAGATTTCTCATGTTCAAAAAAATCAGAAACAAATTGCCTAAATTGTTTTAAGGGAATGTTATGAGCCTAATTGTGTCTCTCCTGCTCCAAATCTATGTGCTGAAGTCCCAAGTTCCAGTACCTCAGAAGGTGACTATATTAGTAGACAGTGTTTTTAAAGAGTAATTGACAGAGCCGGACATGGTGACACACACCTGTAGTCCCAGGTACTTGGGAGCTTGAGGCAGGAGGATCACTTGAGCCCAGGAATTTGAAGTTTCAGCCATGATTTGAATTTGAGCCATGATCATGCCACCGTACTCCAGCCTAAGTGACAGAGTGGGAACTAGACTAAAAGCACCAGAAAAAGGTAATTAAGGTCAAATGAAGTCACTTAGGGTGCACTCTAATCCCAGGTAGCCAGTGTCCTTATAAGAAGAAGAGGTTAGGACACAGACGCACACTTAGGGACAACTACCTGAGAATACAGGGAGAAGATGGCTGTCTGCAAGCCAAGAAGCAAGGCCTTTGAAGAAACAGTGACTTCTGTTTCTCATGTTTCTCACATGTTCTCGCTCATAAACAGACCCTGAACATTTATCATTATACTATAAGAAAGGGATTGGCAGTAGCCAAACACAGCTGGGATGGGAGGGGGCATGCACATAGCATCAGTAAGGGTACCTGATCTTAAACCAGGCAAAGTGGGGACCAAAGGGAGGTCCAAACTTCACCTGTACAATGACCACTTGCATAGCTAATCCTGAATTGTACCACACATCTTTAAAATAAAACAAATAAATAAAAAACTCATTATATATTTAAAAAAAAGAAACTAAACTTGATCTTGGACCTCACCCTCCAGAACTGTGAGAAGGGACATTTCTGTTGTTGAAGCCACCCAGGCTGAAGCACTTTGCTACGGCAGCCCAAGTATCGCAGATACAAAATGACTTTAGGCTGTGCAGTGGCACAAGGTTGAATAACATCGAATCTGTGGGAGAAAGCCATTCTCTTCTCCACTCCCCCTCAGTGCTGATCACATCCAAGAACAACCCAGCAGGTGCTGGCCTGCAATCCATTTCTCACAGTCTCTCGTGTCCCTCAGAAATGGGGACCTGTAGGCAGACATCAGCACCAAGCTGGAGTGTAATGGTAGAGGTGGTCCCTGACTTATAGTGGTTCGACTTCTCCACGGTGCAGAAGAGACACACATCAGCAGAGACGACACGTCAAGTACACAACCATACTGTTTTTCACCTTCAGCACAGCATTCAAGAGATTATAGGAGATACTTGGGCTGGGTGCAGTGGCCCATGCCTGTAATTCTAGCACTTTGGAAGACTGAGGCTGGGAGGATTGTTTCAGCCCAGAAATTTGAGACCAGCCTGGGCAACATAGTGAGACCTCATCTCTACAAAAAAAAATAGCTGAGGGTGGTGGTACACCCCTGTAGTCTTAGCTACTCAGGAGGCCGAGGATGGAGGATCACCTGAGCCCAGCAGGTTGAGGCTGTGGTGGCTGTGATTGTGCCACTGCACTCCAGCCTGGGTGACAGAGTGAGACTCGACTCAAAAAATAAAATAAAGTAAAATAAATTATGTGATCTATTCAACACTTTATTATAAAATAGGCTTTGTGTTCAATGATTTTTGCCCCCTGTAGGCTGATATACGTGCTCTGAGCATGTTTAAGGTAAGTTAGACTAAAGCTAGGGTGTTCAGTGGGCGAGGTGTATTAATTGCATTTTAAACTTATGATATTTTCAATTTATGATGGGTTTAACAAGACATAACTCCATCCGAAGTCAAGGAGCATCTGTGTTGAATAATTTATTGTTTTTATTTGATTTATTTATTGAATTTATTTTTTTATCTGTTTTTGATCAAGAGTACTGTTTTGACACGTATAGAAGTGTTTTACAGGCCAGACATGGTGGCTCATGCCTGTAATCCCAGCACTTTGGGAAGCCAAAGTACAATTGTTTGAGGCCAGGAGTTCAAGACCAACCTGGGCAGCATAGTGAAACCCCCATCTCTGCAAAAGTAAAACTGAGAATTTAACTGGATATGGTGGTACATGCCTGTAGTCCCAGCTACTCAGGAGGCTGAGGCAGGAGGTTGAGGCTGCAGTGAGCCTTGAGTACACCACAGCACTCCGGACTGGGTGACAGAAGGAGACAAAACAAAGCAAACAACAAGAAAAACCCAGAAGTCTTACAGATCTAATTTTAAAATAAAGTACAAGAAAATAATTTTTGAAATCCTGGATCAGTTTGCTGAAAAATATAATGTGGGAGAGAGTACAGGTATCACATACATATGGTAAAAAAGTCTTTGGAAAGTTCAAGAATGAATGGATTTTGTTATTTTTATTTATTTATTTACTTATTGAGTTAGAGTCTCACTCTGTTGCCAAACTATAGTATAGTGTCACACGGCCACAGCAGCCTCAACCTGCTGGGCTCAGGCAATCCTTCTGCCTCAACCTTCCAAGTAACTGGAATTATAGGCACGCGCCACCACCTGCAGCTAGTTTTTTCCCTTTTTATTGTAGAGACGAGGTCTCGCCAAGTTGGCCAGGCTGGTCTCGAACTTCTGGGCTCTGGCAATCCTCTCAACTCAGCCTCCCAAAGTGATGGGATTACAGGCATAAGCCACCGTGCCCAGTTGGATTTTATTATTTATTTATGTATTTTTATTTTCATCTTTAGATTTTTCAGAGACAAGGTCTTGCTCTGTTGCCCAGGCTGGAGTGCAACGGCCCTCACAGAGTAAGCCGTTCAGACAAGGAAAACTTCGGATCTGTTGGAAAGTTCCAGGCTTATGGATGCCTGTACTAGCCGGTGCAGACCACACCTGCAGGTGGGCGGCTGAGTTGTGGGAAACTTCACACCTCTGTAAAGGTCAGGCTCTTATCAGAGACACCAGCAGCACTGCAGTCCAGCTACCAAAGATGCTTGTGATGGGAGAGCCCACCACCGAGGCAGGACCTGGCTCAGAGACCCCTGGAGCATGCGCACCAATAGCCAATAACCTGAGATAACCATGAGTCTTCATTATAGCACTATTAGCATAAATTTACCCCAGGGCGCCTCCCGCTCCCATCATGCACCTGACGCCATGACAGCCTCAGTGTGACTCTGTGAGGCCTGAAACTCCCCCGCCCGAAGTGAGGGAGAAGTAACAGAGACCCAGCCCCGAGAACACCCATTTCTAGAAAAAGTGCACCCTTACCTCACTCCTCAATACCCCTAAGAATACAAGTTAGAGCTCAATAATCACTGGGAGGCAGAAGCAGCAGTATTCTAGGGCCATTTCTGCCTGTCCCTCTCTTGGAAGTGTACTCTTCTTTGCTTAATAAAACTACTTGAAGCCGGGCATGGTGGCTCATGCCGGTAATCCCAGCACTTTGGGAGGTGAAGGCAGATGGTTTAATTGAGCCCAGGAATTCCAGACCAGCCAGGGCAACATAGTGAGACTGAGACCGCCTCTCTACAAAACATTAAAACAAAAAAAATGAGCTGGACACGGTGGCACACACCTGTATTCCCAGCACTTTGGGAGGCTGAGGCAGAGGGATCACCTGAACCCAGGAGGTCCAGCCTGGGTGACTGAGTGAGACTCTGACTCAAACAAAACAAAACAAAAAAAATGCTGCTTGCTTATTTCACCCCTCTGTGTGTCTGTGAATTCATTCCCAACATGAACACAAGAGCCTGTCATCGCCGTCTCATGCCAGAAGCAGCACCCTTCCTCCCAGTAACAGCAAAATCACAGCTCACTGCAGCCTCAAACTCCTGGGTTTAAGTGATCCTCCTGCCTCAGCCTCCTGAGTAGCTGAGATGAAAGGTGTGCACCATCATGCTCAGTTTTGAATAACTGAATTTTAGAAAACACCTAGAGAAAAATGTGTGTCAGGCACCCAAGCCGTTCCTCATGTATGCTATGTGTTCAGGAAATGGAAGTTTGTATTGTTCGCTCATCCACCCTGATACCTACCCCAAAGCCTCACCAACCCACCCCACCCAGATGGCCCTGTCCTCCCCCAAGACTCACCAAAGTAGAACAGAGACAAGAATGGGAAGGTCATGGTGGCCCTCTTAAGCCTCCTTCAAGGAAGTTGTTTCCGTTTTGAGGCTTGTGTGAAATCAGAGCGTCCTCCTGACTCCGGGACATGTAGTGGCAGCTCTGGTCCAGCTTTTTAATTCTCTAAACTCACCCACAGTTTCTGTTTTATAGTCACAATTGAGAAATGAAAATGATTGCAACACTCCTAAGCAACCTCCCATGGGCTCGACTCACAGAGTCTGCCTGTAGCCCAGAAAGAAGTCAGAACACCCACAGGACAGAGGACATGAGGCATTCCAATCACTCTTGTCCCCGTCAGGACAGTGATAGGATATACTGGACCCTTGGCACTTTAGAAGAACAGCTATAGGCCAGGCATGGTGGCTTACACCTGTAATCCCAGGGCTTTGAGAGGCTAAGGTGGGAGGATCACTTGAGGCCAGGAGTTCGAGACCAGTGTGGGCAATATAGCAAGACCTCATCACTACAAAAAAATAAAAATAAAAAAGTTAGCCAGGCACAGTAGTCTGTGCCTATAGTCTCAGCTACTTGGAAGGCTGAGGAGGGAGGTTTGCCTGAGTCCAGGAGGTCAAGGCTGCGGGTAAGCTGTGATTGGGCCATTGCACTCCAGCCTGGGTGACAGAATGGGACCCTGATTACAACAAACTAAACACACACACACACACACACACAAACTCTATGTCTATCTGTATATCTCCCACAGCTGCCTTTTCTGGTCAACAGGATGTGAGGGGAGGTGACATGTAAAACGTCTGAGTCATGTTGGGTCACCGTTGATAACAAAGAGATGAGGAATTGTGGGGGCCTCAGGAAAAGAGTGAGCATGGAGGAGAAATGAAACAACAGGCCCTATAAAGAAAAAGTAAGAAAAGAAAACCTCTCACTGCCAACATGGAGAAAAGAAATTTGAAGGCTGGGCACAGTGACTCACGCCTGTAATCACAGCAGTTTGGGAGGCCGAGATAGGAGGGCAACATAGTAAAAAAAAAAACCAACAAACAAAAAACAAAAACCCAGAACGCTATATTTGTGATTTTGGTGTATGGCTACATCAACATGAGTGTGTATATATATATATTTTTTGAGTTGGAGTCTCACTCTGTCACCCCAGGCTGTAGTGCAGTGGCATGATCATAGTTCACTCACCACAACCTCGATCTGCTGGGCCCAGGGGATCCTTCTGCCTCAGTCCCCAAGTAGCTGGGACTATAGGCATGCGCCACCATGCCCAGCTAATTTTCTGATTTATTGTAGAGACTAGGTTTCTCCAACTAGCCCAGACTGGTCTTGAACCCCATTCAGGTAATCCTCTCACTTCTGCCTCCCAAAGTGCTGGGATTAAGGGCATGAACCACCGCACCCAGTCGTCTCGAGTTAATTTATGTGTGTGTATGTTTGTGTCAGGGTCTCACTTTGTCATCCAGGCAGTGGCACGATCACAACTCACTTCAGCCTTGGCCTCCTGGGCTCAGGTGATACTTCTGCCTCAGCCTCCCAGGTAGCTGGAACTATAGGTAAGCACCACCATACCTGGCTAATTTTTAAAATTTTTTTTTAGAGAAGTAGTCTCACCATGAACTCCTGGGCTCAGCCATTCCTCCCGCCTTGGCCTCCCCAAGGACTGAGATGACAAGTGTGAGCTTCATGCCTGACCTAGTGATGCTATTTTTATTTAAATAAGTGTATTTATTGAAAGATGGACATTTTTTGAGTTATTGATAATGGCCATTCTGACTGGAGTTAGGTGGTATCTCAGTGTAGTTTTAATTTGCATCTCCTTGATGATTAGTGAGGTTGAACATTTCTTCATGTGTCTGTTGGCCGCTAGGATGTCTTCCTTTGAGAAGTGTCTGTTCATATCTTTTGCCCTCTTTATAACGGGGTTGTTTGTTTTTTTCTTTTCAGCACGTTTGAGTTCCTGGTAGATCCAAGATGTTAGCCTTGTCAGACCTGGAGTTGGCAAATACTTTTTCCCAGTCTGTGGGCTGTCTCCCTGCTCTCTTGATGGTTTCTTTGGTTTTGCAGAAGCTTGTCAGTTTAATGAGGTCCCACTTGTCTATCTTATCTCTTATGGCCCGTGCATTTCGGGTATTGCTCAGGAATTGGATGCCAGTTCCAATTTTCATAAGGGTGTGTCCTGCATTTTCTAAGGTTCTTAAGGTTTGAGGTTTTACATTTAGATCTCTACTGGGAATATACCTTGAAGAACTCAAATCACTCTATAAAAAAAGATACCTGCACACGAATGTTTATCGCAGCATTGTTCACAATAGCAAGAACCTGGAACCAACCATGCTGTCCCTCAAAAGAGGACTGGATTAAAAAAATGTGGTACATATACATGATGGAATACTATGCAGCTGTAAAAAAGAACAAAATCATGAACTTCACAGCAACCTGGATGGAACTAGAGTCTATCATACTGAGTGATCTCTCACAGAAACAAAGATCTGAGTATCACATGTTCTCATTCATATAGTGGACCTTGAACGTCTAGCATAATACTATAAGAAAATGACTGACAGTGGTGGGAACCTCTGGGGGGGGTAGGGAGGGGAAGGGAAGTGGGGCTAACGATAGTCAATATCTGTCTGGGGATGGGAAGACACCCCTTAGTAACAAGGGTGACTGAACGATGGACATTTGTATACCTAACCCTTAACTGTACCCCACAATTTTATAATTAAAAATATGTAAAAAAAAAAAAAAAAGAAAGATGGACATTTAATATCAATACTTTAAATAACAATCGAGGACCACTTAGTAGACCTAGAAGTCCAATGTAAAGGTATATAGGATAAAAAGGAGAAACATGCTAGCACCTTCTAGCCATGTGTTACTGCTAGTCAAGTTTCTGAACCCCGTATCAGTCACGATTAGCCAGAGATAAAGACGTACTAAGGTCAATTGATTTTTTTTTTTTTTTGAGTTGGAGTCTCACTCTGTTAGCCAGACTGGAGTGCAGTGGCACACTTACGGCCACCGCAGCCTCTACTTTCTGGGCTCAGGTGATGCTCCCTCCTCAGCCTTCCAAGTAACTGGAACCACAGGCACGCATCACCACGCCCAGTTGATTTTTTTGATTTATTGTAGGGATGAGGTCTCGCCAAGTTGCCCAAGCTGGTCTCAAACCCATGGGCTCAGGCAATCCTCTCGCCTCCACTTCCCAAAGTGCTGGGGTGACAGGCGTGAGCCACTGCGTCCGGGTAATGTCAACTTCTAACCAGAGAATTTCTCCTTGATGTGATCAACAGTGTTTCAAGCGATTTAAAAGGGTGATGTCTTTCTTGTGTCCTGATAAAAGGTATAGAATAGTGTCCAGCATCATTCAAAATTACCCCACATATTGCCTGTGGTTTATATCTCATACTGTGGGAAGTACCGCTCAGGTCCCTCCAAGGTGGGAATTAAGCCCATATTGATGATGGAGGACTCAGACTGAGCGCTGAGGTTTCCTGCTCAGGATCCCACAGAGAGTGAGATGAAAACCAAAAACTCAAACCCAGACCCCAGAGTCATTGCCGTTTCCACTTGATCATGATGGGTTATGAGGAGGGATACCCATGGGGTCCTCGGAATGGAAGTGTCCTTGGGGTGGGAGAACAGACCCAGACTGGGGATATCCCAGACGGAAGTGGTTCAGAGTGTGGGTGGCGCTGAGACGGGTCTCAGGGGGCCTGTTTGTAGGCACCAAGAAGCCCTGATCTCCTCATGCACGACCAGTGTGTGGATCTTGGCTTGGTTTTGGTCACTGTGACAGCACTGTCTTCACCATATTTCTCTCAGGCCAAGACGCTGGTGTTAGAACCTCGACCTGCTATCCTGAAAGGAATTTTTGGCCTTCAGGCTGTGCTTCCAGGGGAAGAAGTAATCTGATTCTGGAAGCACCACTCCTGCATTGCCGATGGAGTTGTGCTGTGAAACACACGACAGTCAGTGAGCCTGTGTTGAGGTCCTACTGCAGGGCCTGTCCCAATGCCAGGGTGTCCAGGTGAATGTCACAGAGAACCTTCCTTCCAGGTGCTGGCAATTGGTGACATCTCGTGTCTCCCAGGGTGTGAGATAAAAGACTGTTTCAAGTTGTAAGATTTGTGTGTGTGTGTGTGTGTGTGTGTGTGTGTGTGTCAGAGTCTCACTCTGTCACCCAGGCTGAGTGCAGTGGCACGCTCATGGCCACTGTAGCCTCAACCTGCTGGGCTCAGGCGATCCTTCCACTCAGCTTTCCAAGTTGCTGGAACTACAGGTGCACGCCACCATGCCTGGCTAATTTTTTTAATTTACTGTAGAGATGTCTCGCCAAGTGGCCTGGGCTGCTCTCAAACCCCTGGGCTCCCAAAGTGCTGGGATGACAGGCATGAGCCACCACACCCTGCTAAACTCTAAGATTTTATGACTAAATTGTTTCTGTCTTAATTTATGTCACTCAAGGCACCAAGAAGCCTTGACTATCTGTGTCACAGATAAGACTATCAGGAAACTTCCAGGCTACTTAGGATCTTGGTATCATCAGGGGTTAAATGAAGGGCAATCTTTCCCCAGGGTTTGCTGGTTTCCTGGTGGTCAGTGTCCTCTTCTCTGGGTGGGGCAAATAAAACACATATAGCATAGATACTACTAGAAACGGTAAGGCTAAGGTTGATTAGGGGTAGAAGACAAGAACAGGATTTGTGGAATTATGTGACACCAAGGAAGGACCTGGACTGTGGGAGATAAGACCAGCAGAAAGCAGTCCAGGGGACTCTGAGAAACTATGGAGGAGCCGGGAGGAGAGCTGAAGCCACGTCCAGGGTGGGAGGGTGAGGACACCTGGGGGTGGGGCCTCTGGGGCCTGTCCTCAGCAGGAACCTCTGGGACAGTCCCCAGGATCAGGGCAGGCTGACACGAGGCCTGGGCAGGCACGTTTGTCCCACGGAAGACTCTCTTGCAGGGCCGTGTGTTGGCCAAAGAGATACGAGGGGAAAAGGTGAGTGTTCCCTCAGTGAAACCCTCCTTGATCCTTCACCCAAAGGTCCTTTCTCCCCTTCCCCCTTCTTGAATGGGCTTCCTGAGGGCCAGGAGTGAGTCCAGTGAGCCCCCGGACTCTGCTTCCCTGTAGGGTCCCTGACCAAGCCCTCCCTCATGACCTGGACCAACCCATTGGTCCCTGCCAAGGGCAACGTGACACTGGGATGCTGGACTCCTGCTAGAGATGTGAGTTTAGTTCTCGGAAAGGGAAATTTTATTCTGAGTTCTTTGAAAGCATCTGGTCCTGCAGAATACCTGGCCAAATTTTACCGCACTGATATATACAACACAGTGATGCTGGTGAGTACACCTATGAGTACCACACACGGAAGGTCCCCTACAGAGCATGACAGAGCTGCGATGCTCTTCTACTATTGGTGACAGGTGAGAAGAGGGTGCTTTAGGATGGCATATGGGGAAGCAGGGATGAGGGAGGAAGCAGAAGAAGAGAAGGAGGATGGGATTCCGTCTCCAGAGTAGTCAATGGGGTTGATGGAGACAGGATCACAATTAAACACCGGGGCTGGGTGTAGAGGCTTAGACCTGTCATTCCAGCACTTTGGGAGGCTGAAGCAGGAGGATCACTTGAGCCCAGGGGTTCAAGACCAGCCTAGGCAACATAACGAGACTTCGTCACTATAAAAGTAAAAAAATTAGCTGGGCATGGTGGCACAGGCCTGTAATCCCAGCTACTCAGGAGGCTGAGGTGGGAGGATTGCCTGAACTCAGCGGTCGAAGCTATGGTGAGCCCTGATCGTGCAACTGCACTCCAGTCTAGGTGACAGAGTAAGACCCTGTCTAAAGAAAAAAAAAAAGAATAGACTGCTTGGGTTTTTTCAGGACTTGTAGGAGGGAACTCCCCACACTGGAGTTGGGAGAGGGTGAGCTTGGGGATCTTTGATTTACTCCAACTCCAGAACAAAGGTGAGGGGTCCTAGGCTTCCCCTATGACCTCAGAGGCTACTTTCTCTTACAAGGCCTGTGTGCCTAAACCAAACTTCCAAGCCCAGCAGAGTCGTATCACGCCTCCAGGAGAGATGGTGACTCTACAATGCCAGAGGCCAGATCATTTTATTGGGCTTCACATGTTTGCTCTACTGAAGGCGGGGACCCCATCACCCATCCAGTGTCAGGGCTCACAGGAGAACGGGGTGGAGTTCTCCCTCCAGAATGTAGCAGTCAGGGACACCAGGAACTACAGATGCGTGTACTACCAGGCAGCAGTCCCTTTCTGAGCCTCAGATTCCAGCACTCGTCTTGAGATCTGGATGGTAGGTAAGATTGTGCAAGATTTTTAGGAGATGTTTTCTTAAAAATTAAATCAGAGCCATCATCGTTATTCGTTGAGGTATGATAATTCAATTCACAAACTTGCCACCGTGTGCTTCTATGGGTAGCCCTGTACAAATCACTGTATTGGAACACCCTCCTTCCACACCTGATCTGGCCCCCAATGACTTTTTTCTTCACTCAAAGATAAGGAAACTATTGAAAGGAAGACATTTGAGGACCTTCAGGACATCAAAGGTAATACAACGATGGCTCTGATGGCCATTCCAGAAAAAGAGTTCTAAAATTGCTTTGACAGGTAGACTAGGCGCTGGTGTCAGTGCATAGCTTCCTAAGGGGAGTCCCTCGAAGGTGACTGTAGAGAGATTCAGCAATGAGGTATGGAGCACTTTTTCTAGGATGGTTGATGAACTTAGTTGTCGGAGACCGTATACAGCCCAGTGAATTTGGGGATAGGTATTCACCCATGAAACTATCACCACCATAAGGTTATAGATGTATCCATCACCTCCAAAAGCTTTCTCCTGTGCTGCTTATCATTATTATCTTCTGTCGTAAAAATGCCTAACGTGAGATCTACCCTCTTAGCAAATTTTAAGCAACAACAGTCTTGTTAGTTGAGAGCATCATAGTATATAGTATCAGGGAGGGCTTTAAAAAATGGAATTATCTTTTGGAAGGCAGTCCCCATGTAGTATGGGCTTCCTCCACTACGTAAGTGTTCTAGGAACCCGTCAATTTTTATCTGGAAGTTTTGAGAAGGTTGAGTCACAATTTGCGGAAGAAACGTTCTGAGTTGTGGCAAACAGTTGACTGTTTCCTCCACCATGACAACACATCCACCCACATCATGCTGAGTATTCAGCAGTTTTGGACCAAAAAACAGCGTGACCCTTGTGCCCCATCCTCCCTATTCACCCAATCTCACCCCAAGCAACTTTTTAATGTTTTCCTGGGCGAAAAAAGTCCTCAAAGGGAAATGTTTTACCGATGTGGAAGAGGTGAAACAAAAAATGGCAGAAGCACTAAAAGGCATCAGAACTAATGAGTTTCAAAAACTGTTTTGTATTGGATTAATCCAATCTGATAAAAACGAAAAAAAAAACTGCTTTGAGCAGTGGAAAAAGCATCTTGATAGGTGTGTTGCATCAGATGAAGAGTACTTGGAAGGTGACTGAAATTTAAGCATGAAAGAATAAATACACACGTTTTAAAAAATAAATTCTGGCTTTTGGGTGCCCCCCTACATCTCCAGAACTTGTCTGAACTTCTTGCCTGCCTGAAACTCTGTACCTTGTGACCGTCATCTTCCCATTTGCCCCGACAACCAACAGTCTGTTCTTTGCATCCATAAGTTTATCTATTTTAGATTGCACCTGTAAGCTCTTACAATATTTCTCTTTCTGTGCCTGGCTTGTTTCCCTTAGCATAATGTTCTCTGGGTTCATCCATGTTGTCGCAGTGACAGGATTTACTCTCTCTCTTTTTTTTTTTTTTTTTTTTTTTGAGTAGGAGTCTCACTGCTGCCCAGGCTGGAGTGCAGTGGCATACTCATGGCCACCGCAGCCTCGACCTGCTGGACTCAGGAGATCTTTCTGCCTCGGTCTTCCAAATAGCTGGGACTACAGGTGTGTGCCATCACCCCAGCTAATTTTTTGATTTATTGTAGAGACGAGGTCTCGCCTAGTTGCCCAGGCTGGTCTTGAATCCCTTGGCTCAAGCAATCATCCTCTTGTCTCAGTCTCCCAAAGTGCTGGAATCTCAGGCGTAAGCCACCGTGCCCAGCCTGTATTTTCTTTTAAACGACTTACCCCATATTGCTAGAGATGAAAATGGTGTCAACGAGCACAGCCAGGAGAACTAGGAGCAGAAATGCAGAGAACATAGAAGATAAAGGTCAGAAAAAGAAAATTCCAGATGTGCTTCCCAAAGCTTTATTGGGTTGCAATTGGAGTAAAACATCGCACATATTTAATGTCTACATTTTGATGTGTTTGAACCTGTGATACCTGCACCACAATCAAGACACTAAACAAGCCCATCCCTTTTTTTTCATATCCATCTTCTTAACATACAACAGTTTGGATGAATCTTCCAGACATTATGCTGAATGAGAAAGGTCTGGTTCCATGACCAGGTGTGGTGGCTTATGCCTGTAATCCCAACTTTGGGAGGCTGAGGCAGGAAAATTGCTTGAGCCCAGGAGTTTGAGACCAGTCTGGGCAGCATAGTCAGAACTCATCTCTACAAAAAAAAAAAAAAAGGAGGGGGAGGAGAAAGGTCAACCTGAAAAGGTGAGGCAGTGTACGATTCCATTTGTACACAATTCTCAAAGTGGCAAAGTTGGAGAGATGTGGAACAGGTCAGTGATTGCTACGGTGCAGGACTGAGAATGGGGAGAGGGATGATTAAGGGACAGCAGAAGGGATTTCTCTGTGGTGGTGGGGGGACACTCCTACATCTTGACCGTGATGGTGGTTCTATAAAGCTGTACGGTTGATAAAATGTCAAGAAGTATACCCACAGACATACCAGAGAAAGGAAAAGGAGATGGAGGGAAGAGAGGGAGGGAGGGGGGAGGAGGGAAAGAAGGAGGGAGTGGGAGGAGGAGGGGGACCACAGAGAGGGGGAAGGGAGGAGGCAAGAGACCCCAGGAAGAGGGGAGAGACCCGGTGCTCTAGCCCCTCAACGGTATGGCCAGTGCCAGCTTCCTGGTTTTGACACCCACGTATTTCGATGTTATCCTCAAAGCTTGGTGTGGGTACCCGGAGACTCCGCTGTTTTTTGTGACGCTACAGCTGTTTCAAAATAAAAGTCATTCTTAGAGAAGCACGGTGGTTCACGCCTGTCATCTCGGAGGTTTGGGGGGCTGAGGCAAGAGGATTGCCTGAGCCCACAAGTTTGAGACCAGTCTGTCCAATTTTTCTTTTTTCTTTTTTAAAAAGGAGGATTTATTGAGAGGACAGAAAAGCTCCCACAGTGGAAGGGGACCCAAGGGGGTTGCCCCACAGTTCTTCTTTTTTGAGTAAGAATCTCACTCTGTTGCCCATGCTGGAGTGCGGTGGCACACTCACAGCCACTGCGGCCTTCTCTCTACAATTCATCAAAAAATCAGTCGGGCGTGGTGGTACATGCCTGTAGTTCCAGCTACTTGGAAGGCTGAGGAGGAAGGATCGCTGCGAGCACGTGCCACCGCACCCCAGCCTGGATGACAGAGTGAGTCTCTGACTCACCAAAAAAAAGTTATTCTTATAAAAATGCCTAGGGTAGGACTTCAAATGAGGCAGGACAGCTCAGGGTGGGTGGAGCCACACAGGACTGGGGAGTAATGTCACTCATGACTTCTTGCTTCCTGTGTTGGTTGCAAGAAGGAGACTATACAAGGGGACAGAGGACAGGGCATCAGAGCAGAGCCTCACCCTGCAGGTAGGGAGGAAGCTGGAGTCACCCTGGGTCTCAGGCTCCTCCTCTGAACTGCCAGACTGAAGAGGCCTCTGGGCTCAGGCAGGAGGACACTATGGTCACAGAACTTCTGGTCTTGCTCTGCCTGGGTGAGTCTCCAGCCCTGGGACGTACGGGTGTGAATGGGCAAGAAAAATTCATAGGAGAGGGGACGTGAAGGTGGGAAATGCAGCGAGTGTGGACATGGTGATTTCCAGGGATTGAGTCCTGGAATAGGGCAGAGTCTGCAGGTGTCACAGGGTTCCTTCTGGTGCCCGCTTATGAATGGTGAGGAGGCAGGGGTGCAGAGACTGGTGACACCCTCTGTTTACTCAGCATCCTCTAAACACGATATCTGCCCTGGGATTTCCTTGAAATATTAGAGGGCTGGATGGAAGGAGCTACAGGGTACAGATCTGGGGGGTAAGAGGAAAATTTTCTGGTCAAACTTATCCTTCAGCTGAGTTTAACCATCCTCCGTTTGAGCCCAATGCAGTTAAACTAGACCTCAGGCCGGGTGTGGTGGCTCATGCCAGCCATCCCAGCACTTTGGGAGGTGGAAGCAAGAGAATTGCTTGAGTCCAGGGGTTTGAGACCACCCTGGGCAACTTGGCGAGACCTCGCCTCTACAATTAAAAATAAATTAGCTGGGCTTGGTGGTGCATGCCTGTGGTTCCAGCTACTTGGAAGACTGAGGTGAACCTGAGCAGGTCAAGGCTGTGGTGGCTGTGAGCGTGCCACTGCACTCCAGCCTGGGCGACAGAGTGAGACTCCTACTCAAAATAGAAAAAAAAGACAGACCTCAGATTGTAAAAAAGAAGATCTGTCCAGGCATGGTGGCTCATGCCTGTCATCCCAGCTCTTTGGGAGGCCGAGGAGGGAGGATTACTTGAGCTCAGGAGGTTGAGACCAGCCTGGGCAACATAGCAAGACTGCATCTAGAAAGAAAGAAAGAAAGAAAGAAAGAAAGAAAGAAAGAAAGAAAGAAAGAAAGAAAGAAAGAAAGAAAGAAAGAAAGAAAGAAAGTTAGCTAGGTGTGGTGGCGCACACCTGTAGTCCCATCTACTTGAGAGGCTGAGGTGGGAGGATCACTTGACCCTAGGAGGTCGAGGCTGTGGTGATCCATAAATATGCCACCATACTCCAGCCTGGGTGACAGAGTGGGACTCCAACTCAAAAAAAAAAACAAAACAAGGAAGATCTGGATCATAATCTTGACTCCATCCCATAGGAGCAAGCCCCCAGTTCCTCCTTGGTGTGGTGGGGGGTGTGGTGAACATCAATGTGCTTCATCTCTCTAGTTTCTTCCTCTTTTTCTTGGTGCAGCCCTTCCCTTTGGGGCCAGTTGTGCCTCCCTAAACACAGTTGTGCCTTTGAGATGACTGTGGGTCACCATGCCCAAACCTCCAGCTGCTGGGCGCAGTTAAATGGGCAATCCGTAGGATGACCTCCTCCACCCTGTGGTTACCCTAGCAAAATGCCTCAAGCCTGGTGGTTTACAAGAAAAATTTAGTCTCTCCAAGCTGTGGAGACCAGAACCCTGAAATCAAGATGTTGGCCAGGTGTCGTGGCTCACACTCGTAATCCCAACACTTTGGAAGGTTGAGGCAGGAGGATTGCGTGAACCCAGGAGTTCGAGACCAGCCTGGAAAACACAGCAAAACATCATCTCTATAATAAATTAAAAAATTAGCCAAATGTGGTGGTGTGTGCCTGTAGTCCCAGCAGCTTGAGAGGCTGAAGTGGGAGGACTGCTTGAGCCCGGGAGTTTGAGGCTGCACTGAGCTGTGATTGCACCTGGGCAACAGAGTGAGACTTTGACTAAAAAAAAAAAAAAAATTAAGAAACAGATGTCCTGAAACTCTTGTGGCCCCAGAGAAACTCTAGCTTCTAGAAACTGATGTCCCGTTTCCCTCAAGTTTTATGGTGGTCCCTTCCCAAAGGGGAACATAAGGCACAGGGCACAGAGGAGGGGGCAGTTCTACCGTAAGTATGAAGCAAAGCTACAAGAGCGTTTGACCCCAGAAAACATCTAGAAGGGAGAGCAAATTCTCTCTGTTGGAATGAGGAAGGAAACCCACCCCTCTCCCTCCACAGTAAAATAACCTTCGTGGTTTTTAAACAACAAGGGTAAAAACTGCCATCAGGGAAAATACGGGAAGAAAACGTACACAAATGTTGAATGACTTCTTGATGGTGACAGAAGAAGTGATCATGAAAGCAAGCCAATAAGTCAGAAAGGGTCGCTGGAATTTTCTGCATATGCTTAACTCCTGAGTGATAAACAGTAGAGCAAACTAAAAGGTAAAAGGTAAACCGGGAGACATATCTGCAAGGAATACGACAGACCTTTGACACACTAGTCATGCTTTCTCTGTGTAATCTGTACTCAGAGATAAGCACATCACTTATCTCTCACTGAGATTTCTCTTCCAGGGCTGTGTCTGGGCTCTGAAGATGAGAAAAAGAAGGGTGAGTTTTTGCCCACTTAGTTTAAGTTGTGCCTTTGAGATGACTATTTACACCTGCATCCCATGTTTCCTGATTTGTTTATGTATATATTTATTTATTCTCTCTCTCTCTCTCTTTCTCTCTCTTTTGAATCAGGGTCTCACTCTGTCACCCAGACTGGAGTACAGTGGCACAATCCTGCCTCACGCATAGCCTTAACTTCTTGGGCTCAGCCTCCCAAGTAGCTGATACAACAGGCGTAAAGGCGTGTGTTACCACACCTGTTTAATTTTCTGGTTTTTTTTTTTTTGTTTTTTTTTTGCAGAGATGAGTCTCACTATGTTGCCCAGGCTGGTCTCAAACTCCTGGGCTCAAGCAGTCCTCCTGCCTCTGCCTCCCAAAATGCTGGGATGACCGGTATGAGCCACTGCTCTCGATCCACTTTTTTCTTTAATCCTCTGAATTCCAGAAGGGCTTTCATGGTCATCAAGAGGCAGACTCAAATTAACTCTGAATTCTTTCCAGAGACACTTCCCAAGCCGTCCCTCAGCACCAGGACCAGCTTAGTGGTTGAAAGGAAAAGCAAGACTCTGAAGTGCCAGGCTCATTTGCAGAATGTGACATTCATGCTGAGGAAGTTGCACGACTTTGAGTACCCACAAGAGCAGAGCTCAGCAGGAAACAAAGCTGAATTTCCCAGCACTGACCTGGAGCCCAAGGATGCTGAGAGGTACTTTTGTGCCTACAAGACAACAGCCTCCCATGAGTGGTCAGAAAACAATGAACTCTTTCAGTTGATGGCTACAGGTGAGAAGGGCAACCTTAGATTTGCTCTTTGATGTGCATATGTCTTTTCCTGTGGTGGGAGCTGACTGGGACCCAGGGGACAAAAAGATAGATGCAATATCTTAAAAGTGGGAACTTTGGGTACAGTGGCTCACACCTGTAATCCCAGGACTTTGGGAGGCCAAGGTGAGAGGACTGCTTGAGCCAGGTGTTTGAGACCAGCCTGGGCAATATAGTGAGACCTCATCTCTCCAAAAAATTTTTTAAAAATTAGCCGGGCATGGTGGCACATGCCTGTAGTCCCAGCAACTTGGAAGGCTGAGGTGGAAGGATCACCAGAGCTCAGGAGGTTGAGGCTGCAGTGAGCCATGATTTGTGCCACTGCACTCCAGCCTGGGCAACAGAGTGAGACCCTAAATGAGAGAAAGCAAACAAGAAAGCAAGGAAGAAGGAAGGAAGAGAGGGAGAGAGAGAGTGAGAGAGAGAGAAAGAGAAAGAGAGAGAGAGAGAAGGAAGGAAGGAAGGAAGGAAGGAAGGAAGGAAGGAAGGAAGGAAAAGAAAAGAAAGAGGAAATAGGGGACCATGGAAATGGTCGAGTGTGGGTGTTGCCAGAGAGGAGGTCTCTCTAATGGAGAGAGAGGAGGCTTCAACTCTTGTCTGAGGTCTTGACTTTGCTGCAAGAAAAAATTTGAGAGTGAATCACCAAGTCAGTGAGTAAAAGCAGAGTTGGTTAAGGCGAGAAAGTGGACACTCCAAAGGAAGAGAGTACAACTAGTCTCAGAGCCCCAGGAGGGTCTTGAAGACTTGATTTTTGTCTCCTCTACCTTCAGGGAGGTGGTTGGGAGGGGGTGAGAGTTGTGAGGGCCATGGATTTGCCTTTATTTGAGCAACTGAGCTGCATGATGATCTTCTGTTCTGCAGACAATCATGGAGGACTGCTTTGCTCTTCTGACTCCAACCATAAACACCCTAGAGGTGTTTTCCAGATTTTTAGTAATTTGGCCTCCTGTGCTTCTTGGATGACAAAACAGAGGTCACATTTTCCTGCACTTGCTAACCTGCCTCATGGAGACAAGATTGTAACCAGGGATTCGGGGGGGGGGTCCCAGTGATGTGGATGAAGGAGACTGTTAGAGAATATAGTTAGTAGAAAGTTTGGAGTACAGTGAGGTTGGCAGATCAAGAGATGATTTGCCAACAAAAGATAGTTTGTGACTGAGCATGGTGGCTCACGCCTAGTACTTTGGGAGACTGAGGCGGGATGATCGCTTGAGGCTTGGAGTTCGAGACCAGCCTGGGCAACATAGCTAGACCTCTTCTCTACAAAAAGTCAAAAAACTTAGCCAAGCATGGTGGCATGTGTCTGTAGTTCCAGCTACTCAGGAGGCTGAGGCAAAAGGATTGCCTGAACCCAGAAGTTGGAGGCTGCAGTGAGCCATGATTGTGCCACTGTACTTAAGACTGGGTGACAGAGTGAGACTTTGATTCAAAAAAAAAGAAAGGAAGAGAGGGAAGAAGGGAGGGAGGGAGGGAGGGAGGAAGAAAGAAAAGATCGTTTGTTACTTACAGGTCCCAAGAGGAAAAGGCATGCCAAATTATGGTGTGGAGGGAACTTTGTGGGGAAGCACCAGAGTCAGTGAGGAGGCAAAGGCAGAAGGAGTAAGAGCGGGGGAGGCAAGAGCTTTTATTGCACTGCTTTTTTGGGAAGGAACAGGCTTAGAATTGGCTCTGGAGCATAGAAGCTATGCCTGATTGTCTGGTACTTGGCCCTGGGGTGATTAAGAAGGAACAGTGACCCTGAATGTGAGAGCCTCAAAAAGGATTGGTTGGTTTGCATTTGAAAGGCATGCTCAGGGGCAAGCTGTTTACTATCTCTAAAAATTAACTAACCCTGAGAGGGGCAGTCTCTTCAAGGTCAGCAAGTCCCCTAGATGTCAAAGCATTTAATACAGAAAATAAAAGACACGGTTGATACAGAGAGATGGAGGATATATAAGGGAGTCACCGCCCAAAACTAGAATTTGTTTATTAAATTGTGTATTTACTCTTACATGTTTAAACTTCAGTCAACTTCTAAGGACTCTCTGTTTGATGCAATACATCTATAGAGGCATTTTTTCCACTATTCAAAACAGTTTTTGAACTCATCTATCTTGATGCCTTTTAGTGCTTCTGCTGTTTTTTGTTTCACCTCTTCTACATTGGCAACGCGTTTCCCTTTGAAGACCTTTTTTCATCTGTGAGAAGCAAAAAAAAAAAAGTCACTTGGAGCAAGATCGGGTGAACAGGGAGGGTGGGATGTGAGGGTCATGATGTTTTGTGTCAAAAACTGCTGAACACTCCGTCCAGGGTGGGCAGGTGTGTTGTTACAGTGGAAGAACCAGTCACCTGTTTGCCACAATTTGGGATGTTTCTTCCACAATGCAGCCTCTCACAACAATGCCAGCTGGTACACTGATACTGATGGGTTCCTAGAACACTTTCCTAGTGAGGAAAGCCTGTATTACAAGGGGCCCTCCCTCCAAAAAATAATTCCGGGTATTTTAGGGGTTCCCCTTGTACATAGTCCCCAAGTGCAGTAGAAAATGGAAAGCCCTGGCCCTTCCCTTTACCTTCATTGCCTTGTCTTCTTTAGGGTCACTTCTAGAACATTTCCCCTCCATCAGCGGAGACCCTGGGTTGTGGCCAGGTCTCAGGACACTCCAATGTTTGATTCCACACAACGGAAATGAATGTATCATAAATGTTCTCCTGACAACGGAGATCCCAGAAGTCAAGAAAGGAGGAAAAAACCAAACTGATTTCATGCTCCGGAAAGTGACAAGCAATGATAGTGGAAACTACAGCTGTGTATGTTACCACAATGACTCACAACACTTGGGCCCTTTTCCCAGCAACAACCAGGAGATCTTGGTGACAGGTGAGAATGACACTGATGTTTAACAGGCATCCAGCATTTTCTATGTTCCGGTCTCCATGACAATGAACTTCTATGAACTATTTCAATCTTTACTTTCTTTGAGGATGGTTGTGTTCCTAACTTCTTTGTGCTTATAGAGATTAGGTGACCTTCTTGGTGTCACAGAGACAAGTAGTTTCACGGTATCTGTTTGTACATAAATGCAGAATTTACTTTTTTATGCTAGGGAAGAAGAGACAGAAAGAGTGACCAGCACTCTATGAGGGATGTAGGGAAGGTGAATAATGGAACGTGGAACGAAAAGAACTCACTGTGTGGGAAAGCATGGCAGTCATGGTGCAGAGGGTTGGAAAAAATAATGAAGGCAATGGAAGGAAGATGCGCGTGGGAGAATTGTGATATAGTGACTTGAGATCACAAGTTAAAGGAATAAGGAATAGTTCTGCATCACTTTCATCCATCCCTTCATTCACCCAACCATCCATCCCACTAACCATCCATCCATCCCTCCACCCACCCATCTACCCACCCATCCATCCACTTACCCAATCCTCCATCTACCCAACCACCCACTCACCCCATCCATCCATCCATCCACTCATTTAGTCCTCCACCCACTCACTCCATCTATCCATCCATCCATCCATCCATCCATCCATCCATCCACTCACCTCATCCACAAATTCATCCATACACTCAACCTTCCACCCACCCATCCACCCACTCACTGTATCTATCTGTCCACCCATCCATCTACCCATCCATTCACCCATCCAACCCAGTCATCCACCCAACCCTCCACCTATCCATCCACTCACTCACCCCATCCATCCATCCATTCATTCATCCATCCATCCACTCATCCAACCCTTCACCCACTCACCCTATCCATCCATCCATCCATCCACTCACCCCATCCACAAATCCATCCATACACTCAACCTTCCACCCACCCATCCACCCACTCACTGCATCCATCCATCCACCCATCCATTCACCCATCCAACCCATCCATCCACCCAACCTTCCACCTATCCATCCACTCACTCACCTCATCCATCCATCATCCATCCATCCATCCATCCATCCACTCATCCAACCCTCCACCCACTCACCCTATCCATCCATCCATCCACCCATCCATCCACCCAACTACCCACTTACCTCATCCACAAATCCATCCATACACCCATCTACCCACTCATCCCATCCACAAATCCATCCATACACTCAACCTTCCACCCACCCATCCACCCACTCACTCCATCCAACCATCCAACCATCCATCCATCCATCCACCCATCCATTTACCAACCCAACCACCCACCCACCCATCTATCCACCCAATTCTCTACCCACTTACCTCATCTATTCATCCATCCATTAATCATTCAACAATATTGTTCAATTGATTACAGTTGTTTACAACCAATATGTCAGGTTGGTTGTATCATGAAGAATCCCTGGAGAAGCCTCACAATCATGACTGCAGTGTAGAAATAGCCTTATAGCAGCATCAGTGGCTTATCCTGGGGCCGGGAGTCCTCAGCGCACCTGGACTTTGTCAATCAGGTGAGCCTCCAAGGCTGGCTCCCCACACTGGTACATAATGAGAAACTGAGCACTTAATATTTTACCTCTGATTACCCTCTTTCTAAAGCTCATAATCATTGATGCTCCAACAATGTGCTCATCATTCTGACATTGATTTCATATTATATCCCTGATAACTTTTTTTGACATCTTAATAATTGTCATACCCACACTTAGGTTTTAGCCCTACAAACCTGGCAATAAATTGCCACTTCCCAATTATGTTCTCTGACAGATCATTCACTTTCCCCTGATTTCTTCTTCTCTACGTCAGCTGTACCATTACATCAAGAGAGGGTTACAGAGTCAATTTTCAGTGGTTCATTTTCCATGTCAGCCTTCCACATATCGTCTGTGTGCTGCTTTGCAAATCACTTTATTATAAGATTCCTTACTTATTACAAAATGGGCATAGGAATGCTTCTGTTGCAGAAGAAAATTAATTTAAAGAACCTGGCACAAAATGACTGTTCTTTCACCCTACAAACACTACAAACACAGATACTTTAGTGTGTCCTGGGCATACAATACTAGCTGAGGTGGACTGAGTCTCTGGGCCAGCAGGAGCTTACATTCTCATTTGGAAGAAAAAAATAAGAACAAGATACGAGATTAATTTTTTAAAAAACACATTATAGATGGAGAATAACTGTGAGAGACATTGTATTAGTAATCTATGACTGCATATCAAATTTTACATTCTTAAAATTTTTAAATTAAAAAAAATAGTCACTCAAAGCACCCATTTATTATCTCACAGCTTATGTGGGCCAGGAAGAGTCCAGGCACAGCTTAGCTGAGTCTTCTGCTTTAGGGCCTAATGATGTAATCAAGATGTCTGCCAGGGCTGGGTTCTCCCCTGGAGGCTTGACTGGGGAAGGTTCCACTTCTCCACTCCCATGGTTGTTGGCAATATGTGGATCATTACAGCAGTAAGATTAAATAAATACTTAGTGAAGTGTTAAAGATTGCTTCTGCAGAGCCTGCAAGGAGGGAGAGAGAAGGAGGGAGTGGGAGGAGGGAGGGAGAGAGGGGGGAGGGGAGGAGGAGAAGGGAGGGGAGGAGGGGGAGAGAGAGAAGAGGAGAGAGGAAGGAGGGAGGGAGGAAGAGAGAGAGGGAGACAGCAAGAGCAAGTGAGAGAGAGCAAGGGAGAGAGAGAGGGCAAAAGAGAGAAAGAGAAGAGAGGAGAGGAAGAAGGGAGGGAGGGAGAGAGGGAGAGAGAGAGAGCGAAAGAGAGAGAACGAGAGGGAGAAAGAGAGCCCTAAAGAGTCTTATATAATGTAATCATGGGAGTGACATCATGTCACCTTTGCCATATCTGCTGGTGGGAAGCAGGTCACAAGTTCCCACACTCAAGAGAAGGGGATTGGCTGGGCTCGGTGGCTCAGCCTGTAATCCCAGCGCGTTGGGAAGCCGAGGTGAGTGGATTGCCTGAGCTCGAGGGTTTGAGACCCACCCAGGCAACTTGGCGAGACCTCATCTCTACAATAAATAAAAAATTAGCCTATCTGCCACCAGCACAAAGCATGACCCAACCACAGGGACATCTGGAGAAGAGCCCTCCAGAAATTAAAAACAAAGCAAAAATCCCAGACAGACAGCAAAAGCAAAGTCCCCGAAGTGGGAGTGTCCCTGGAATGACTGAGACCCAGAAAGCAGGACAGAGAAGAGGAAGTGACATAGAAGGAGGTTGGAATGGGAGATGGGGCCTGGGGCATGCAGGGTCTTGTGGCGCTTGAAGTGGGCAGGGATTCTGCTCTCAGAGTACAGGAATGGGCACCCACTGGCGGAGTGGGAGCCAGAGAGTGGCATGGCTTTATTTACGTGCTTTAAGGGTCTCTCTGGCTGCTTTTGGAAAATTGGGGGTCAGATGGAGTAAGGAGTTGCTGCATTTCAGGCAATAGGACATTTTATTTTGTCTTTTTCACTTTTAAATTATTTAATCAACTCATTGTCTCACTCATAGGTGGGCCCTGATCTCTGGTCACATGAGCGCAAAGGTGGGACCGGCAGACACTGGATGCTCCTAGCGGAGGGAGGATGGGAAGAGAGAGGGGGCGCATGGCCACACACTGGGTACCAGGTCCACTCTCAGGGGAGAGAAGGCCAGCTGGAAGCCCAAACCTTACCTTGAAGCAATTTACTTATGTAGTAAATGCTCACATGCGCCTCACAACTCAAATTACAATACAATAATTTTTTTTTTGAGTTGGAGTCTCACTCTGTTGCCCAGGCTGGAGTGTAGTGACATGCTCACAACCACCGCAGCCTCCACCTGCTGGGCTCAGATGATCCTCCCAGGTAGTTGGAACTACAGGCATGTGCCACCATGTCTGGCTAATTTTTTATTTATTGTAGAGACAAAGTCTCGCCAAGTTGCTCGGGCTGATCTCAAACCCGTGGGCTCAGGCAATTCTCTCACCTCGGCCTCCCAAAGTGCTGGGATTATAGGCATGAGCCACTGTGCCCGGCCTATCTCTATAGCAAGAGAGCATCAGAAGATCTCTTTATCTCTGTCTTTTTGCTATGAAAACATTGTTTCTTTTTTTGTTTTGTTTTCTTTCTTTTTTTTGTTTTTCTTTTCTCATGACCACCGCAACCTCGGCCTGCTGGGCTCAGGCGATCCTTCTGCCTCAGCCTTCCAAGTAGCTGGAACCACAGGTGTGCACCATCATGCCTGACTAATTTTTTGATTTATTGTAGAGATGAGGTCTCACAAAGTTGCCCAGGGTGCTCTTGAACCCCTGGGCTCAGGCAATCCTCTCACCCCTGCCTCCCGAAGTGCTGGGATTACAAGTGTGAGCCACCGTGCCTGACCCAATACAATGAAATTTTTAAAAAATAAATATTTAATCAAGTAATACAGATTGTATATGTACAAGGTGTACAGGTGATGGTTTGATAAATCTGCACAGTTGTGTGATGTTTATCTCAGTCAAATGAACTCACATATCTGCTGCCACCCAGGCAGGGGATCAGACAACCAGAATGTGTTCATCTCATCCCTGAACATGTGTCCTCATCTCCCCCACACATCATGCTACACGGAATGAGCTGGACACAGAAAGATACATGCTGTATAATCTCACTTCTACGTGGAATTTGAAAAAAATCAAACTCATAGAAACAGAAAGCAGAATGGTGGTTGTCAGGGGCTGGGAGTTGGGGGCATTTTAGTTTAGACTACATGATTCCACTGAGGACCTAGAGATATGGATTGATTCTTAGAGATATTCTGAGATAGAATCTTTGGATCTCGGTGATGGGCTGAGTGCATTGTTTGTGATTTTCATCGTCGTGGTAGTTGTTTTGAGTCAGAGTCTCACTCTGTTGCCCAGGCTGTAGTGCAGTGGCATGATTATGGCTCACCACAGCTTCGACCTCCTGGGCTCAGGCAATTCTTCCACCTCAGCCTCCTGAGTAGCTATGATGGGCGTGCGCCACCGCTCCTGGATAACTTTTAGATTTTGGGGTTTTTTTGTAAAGACAAGTTCTTGCTATATTGTCCAGGCTGGTCTCGAACTTCTGGATTCAAACAATCCTACCGCCTCAGCCTCCCAAAGCTCTGGGATTACAGGTATGAGCCACCACACCTGCCCTTGAATGCTTTGTTAAAGGAATGGTAGAAATACATCTTTTGCTCCTGGAGTTTTGAATTTAGAATTTTGGATGAAGGGTGACACTTTTTGTTAAGGTATGAAAACCCATCAAGAAGCTGAGGGAGGCAGAATTAATGGTGTCATTCATAAATATTTTTGTTATAAAAATAACATCAGGCCAGGCACAGTGGCTCACGCCTGTAATCCCAACACTTCGGTAGGCCAAGGCAGGAGGATCACCTGAGCTTAGGAGGTCAAGAGCAACCTGGGCAACATAGCGAGACCTCATCTCTACAAAAAAAAAAAATCACAAAATTAACTGACTGTGGTGGCTCCTGTAGTCCTGACTACCTGGGAGGCTGAGCTGGAAGGATCACCTAAGCCCAGGAGGTTGAGGCTGCAGTGAGCCATGATCATGCCACTGCATTCCATCCTGGGTGACAAAATGAGACACTGACTCAAAAATGTAAATAAAGTAACATCACACTCCAGAAATATCAAGAAGAGTATTCCAACACTCTGTGCCTGGTCTAAGGACCCAGGGAGTATCCAAGGAATGGAAGAGACATCCTCTTTTCTGCTTCTCAAAGCAGGAAGTGGAGGCTTATGTTCTTAGGGTTTCCAAATCATCATTGTGATTCCTTCTCTTGCTTCCTATTTTCTAGATGAAGATGATGAACATAGAACTCCTTCTACAAAAAAGGGTAAGATATTTAGAAAGGGGATGTCTGTCCCAGTTAGATCTGCCTCGTGGGATGGGGGAATCACCTTGGCTTAAAATACCCAAGAGCAATCTCACTGCCCACTTTCTCAGTATCATGGGGGGAAACACCTGCCTTTTGGGTGGTGAGAGGATGGCCTCTAAAGTACTTCCAGGTTCTGGGCCAGAGGCAGTGGTTCACGCCTGTCATCCCAGCAATTTGGGAGGCTGAGGCGGGAGGATTGCTTGAACCCAGGAGTTTGAGACCAGCCTGGACAGCATCGTGAGATCTTGTCTAAAAAAAAAATGCTCCCAGGTTCTGAAAAAGCTGGCATTAAAAATGGCACAAGGTACATTTTCTGCCATGCTACATGATGAAAAACTAAGGCAGAACCTTGGGAATAATGGGAGTATATTATATGTGACCAGTTTGGAGAATAGTACTAGGGCCTGTGTAGAGGAGGTACATTGAGAATATGTATGATCAAGGACTTGCTAAAACTCCAAAGTTCTGGCCAGATGTAGTGGCTCACACCTGTAATCTCAGCACTTTGGGAAGCAGAGGCTGGAGGACTCTAAAGTTCTCAAAATAACTGAATATTAAATTATCTTTTTTCTGATGTTACTTATACAAGGGGAGACCCAAGAAAACCCTCCAGAATTACCTTTTGGAGGGTTGGGTCCCTTGTAATACAGGCTTCCCCTGCTAGGTAAGTGTTCTAGGAACCCGTCAGCATCCATGGACCAGCTAGCATTGTGGTAAGAGGCTGAGTTCAGCTTCAGTGAATTTTTTTGGAAATTCTTACAGCGTGTTGCCCATTTCATAATGGGTGATTTACGAGCGCACTTGCCCACACCACGCTGAGTACTCAGTAGTTTTTGGCCCAAAACAGCATGACCTTCATGCCCCACCCTCCTATTCCCCCAATCTCACCATGAGGGATTTTTTGTTGTTGTTCTCCGGTGAAAAAAGTCCTCAAAGAGAAACGTTTTGCCAATGTAGAAGAGGTGAAACAAAAACCAGCAGAAGCACTAAAATGGACATGCTCAAAAATTGTCTTGAGCAGTGAAAAAAGCGTCTCAATAGGTGTATTGCATCAAACAGAGAGTACTTGGAAGGTGACTGAAGTTTAAACATGTACGAATAAATACACAATTTTTTGTAAATACATTCTGAGTTTTGGGGGGGTCCCCCTTCATATAACTCATGTTCCATAAATTCACCCTTGTAAAGTGTGCAATTTGGTGGCATTTAGTCTATTCACGAGGTTGTATAGCCATCACCATTATGCGATTCCAGAACCTTTTCATCATCCCAGAATGACATCCCATGCCCATTAAGCAGTCCCTCCCTGTTTTCCCCATCCCACCAGGTCCTACCAGCCATTAATATGCTTGCTGTGTCTATGGGTGGTTTGTTGTTGTTGTTGTTGTTGTTTTTGCCTCTTCTGGACATTTTGTGTAAGTGGATTCACAAAATATGTGATCTTTTGTGAGTAGCTTATGTCACTTAGCATGATGTCTTCAAAGTTCAGCCATATCATAGGATGTGTCAATGCTTCATTTCATTTCATGGTCAAAAACCATTCCATCATATGGACGTACCACATTTTGATTCTCTGTTTTCCTGTTGATGGACATTTGAGTTTTCTGTACCTTTTGGCAAATGTGTGTGATGTTGCCTGTGGACATTACTGTGCAAGTGTTTGTTTGAGGCAAGTGTTTGTTTTATTTTCTTGGATATATACTTAAGAGTGAAATTGCTGGGATATCTGGTAACTCTTGTGTTCAAATTTTTGAGGAACCGCCAGGTGCGGTGGCTCACACCTGTAATCCCAACACTTTGGGAGACCGAGGCAGGAGGATTGCTTGAGCCCAGGAATTTCAAGACCACCATGGGCAACACAGTGAGACTGCGTCTTCACGAATTTTGTTTTTAAAACTAGCCAGGTGTGGAGGTGCATGCCTGTAATCCCAGTTACTTGGGAGGCTGAGGAGGGAGGATGGTCTGAGCCCAGGAAGCCAAGGCTGTGGTGAGCCGTGATTGTGCCAATGCACTCCAGCCTGGGCAATGGAGTGAGATCCTGAATTTAAAAAAAAAAGAAAGAAACACTTTTTGAAGAACAGTCAAGTTGTTTTCCACTGTGGCTGTTATCATGTTCTATTCCTATCAGCAACATATGTGGGTTTCAACATCTTTGCATCCTTGTCAACACTTATTTCTGTTTTTAAAAATTATATTTATCCTGGTGGGTATCATATAATGTTTTAAAATGTACTTTCTGAGCTTAAATTTGTATCACCACCATTCTAAACAGAATGAACAGCCCTTACCGTATGCCTCAAAGCCACTGCAAAGGGACATTATGCTCAATTGCTGTATAGAAAACGAAGATGCATTTTGTTCCCTAACTTTGACACAAGACCTGCCTTCCTTCCAGGTGCCTGTGACTTCATTTATGGCCATATAAGGCTGCGTCCCACTGCCCTGCCCAATTCCAGCAGCATTAGTAGCTCATAATTTATGTTGGCGATTTGTAAATCATGATGTGAAATTTGGCCAGGATGTGTGGACATCTCAGGGTGAACCCAGTTCAGCTGGTTATGAAGTCATATGAAGAGGCTGATTTTGCAATAACTTACTTCCCATTTCTAGTGAATTACTATGTGAAATAGAAAAACTATAGGCTGGAAAAGTGGGGAACTGAAAGGATGAGGCAAGGCTGAGGTTTTTTCCTTTTTCTTTTATTTATTTATTTTTTGAGCTGGAGTCTCACTCTGTCTGTTACCCAGGCTGGAGTGCAGAGGCACACTCACAGCCACTGCAGCCTTGACCTGCTGGGCTCAGGTGATCCCCCCTAGTAGCTGGGACTACAAGCACACGCCACCACACCTGGGTAATTTTATGATTTTTTTTTTTTTTGTAGAGACAAGGTCTTGCCAGGTTGCCCAGGCTGGTCTTTGAACTCCTGACCTCAAGTGATCCTCCCTCCTTGGCCTCCCATGGTGCTGGGATTACAGTGTGAATCACTGTGCCCGGCCAAGGTTATGGTTTTTTTTTCTGCTTCCATCAGGGGACCCTGGCAGTCCTGTTCCTGCCCTGTTTTCAAAAGTTCATGGAGATGCACTGTTGACTAGAACAGAATTCAACAGAGTTGTTGCTTTTGAGGGTCTCTTAGATTTGGCTCTATCAGACTCAGGCTCTTAGTATGAGTGTGAAAGTGATGTTATAGGGGAGTGGGAAGAAAGGCTGGGAGAGAAGCAGACTAAACCTGGGCGGGATATCCATGTCCCTCGATGGTTTTTTTTGCTCAGTCATGCAAAAAAAACTGGAGACAGAGAAGGCCGAAAGTGCAGGAAGCCGGGGAGCTAGGGAGCTCGTACTCCCACCAACAGTGGTCCTTAATGCAGGATGCCAGGGGGTGCACACATTCCAAGGCATTTGGGGCTCCCCCAGGCAGTCCCCAAGGAAGAAATGCAAGCATTCACCTTGGAGACTGAAAGAAACTGTGACCCAGAATGCATGGAAATGGCCAAGCAGTGTGGGGAGCATGAATGAGGAGCATTGACAGCGGTTGTTATGGAAGGAGATGGCCATGGGTGGAATAGTGGGTGAAGAGACAGTCGTGAAGACCACGACCTCGTTATTCTACTCAGCGAGCCCTTTTCTAGACAGAGTGCATTAAAGCCAGCATTCCTCATCATTCTCTAACTTGTCAAGTGAGGTATCAGCATCTTCCTGTACCTCCTTTTATTTAACCAAGGAATTACTGATTCCAGAAAAAGAAGAGAACATTTATAAAGTCTATGCATGGGAGATCCCAAGTGTGTCTCATTACAAACCCTCCACTCCCTTCACTACTCTCTGCTGACCAGTTAAGAGAGAGCCTCATTTCAGATGTATACACAGGTAGATAGATAGAACAGGTAGGTGGATAGGTAGGTAGGTAGGTAGACAGGTAGGTAGATAGAACAGGGAGATGGGTAGGTAGGTAAATATAGATAGATAGATAGATAGATAGATAGATAGATAGATAGATAGATAGATAAAATAGACAGGTAAATAGATGCTTGGTAGATTGAGAGATTGCATGATAGATTAAATAGATGACTGATAGATTGAATAAATTAGATAGATGATAGGTAAATAGATGGATAAATAGATAGATGGCAGAGTAAATAGAGAGATAGAGAGCATAATAGAATAATAGGTAGATTAGATAGATGATAGATTAGGTGATGATTGATCAATAATCAGTAAGTATATAGAATAGATAGATTAGATATAGATAGATAATATATAGATACTATATACTTATATGATAGATATGTTAGCTAGATAGGTAAATTAGGTGGAGATAGACAGCAGATAGATAATCCTACATGTATAGACATGTAGAATGTAGACATATAGATAGTGAGGGGACCAAGCAGGGAACGGTCCGGCTGAAGTCCCTCCGTTGGTGCAGAGGATCAGATGCCGTGAAGGGCTCCTTGCAGACCTGGCTGTGCTGTGCGACCGTGGACCATCTCACATCTGGAAACTCTGTAAGACCCAAGCACACAGACAGTGAGGGTCGTGGCCAGGTGCTTCTACAGTTACTAAACGTTTTGTCTCCAATCATTTTTCTGCTTCCCACTCCTTCAAGTTTCACCACGTATGTATCTTTAGTCTAAAGAACCGAGAAACCAAAGACTAGGGGGAATTGTGTAGGATTTACCACCCAGCCTTAATTTATGCCATGGCTCCTTTGTAACGCTGTAAGCTTGGATACAATTCTCTTATAATCCCAGGACTCACACACATGTATCTCCTTCATCAGTGAGATGGAAATGATGATACCAGTCTCGCAGGGTTGCTGCAGGAATTTAAAATAGTGACCAGGTGTGGTGACTCATGCCTGTAATCCCAACACTTTGGGAGGCTGAGGGGGTGGATTGTTTGAGCCCAGGAGTCCAAGACCAGCCTGGACAGCTTGGCGAGACCTCATCTCCACAGAAAATCAAAATATTAGCTGGGCGTGGTTGCGTGCACCTATAGTCCCAGCCTCTTGGGAGGCTGAGGCAAAAGGATCACCTGAGCCCAGGAGGTCGAGACTATGGTGAGCCATAATCGTGCCACTGTACTCTAGCCCGGGCAACAAAGCTAGACTCCAACACAATAAAGAAAAAAAAGTGTATCAGACTTACTATTTCCTGGTGCTCAGTCATGAATTTCCAATATGGGGATAGTAAATCTATCTTATGTGCTTATTTCAAGATAAGAAAGAATAAATATGAAGCACCCAGCCCAGAGCTGGCTTGCAATAACTGATCAATATCAATGTCATGGATGAAACAGTTACAGGGAATGTCCCACGTGCAAGGCACTGCCCTAATCCTCTCTGTACATATGGAGTCATTTAGTTTCCCCATCATCCAATAAAGTAGCTACTGCTGCCATCCTCACTCCATAGATGGGGAGACAGAAGCATCGAAGGCAGATTAAGGAAATTCCCCAAGGTCATCGGAAGTTCAAGCTCAAGGCAGCAGATCCAGTCTTGGAAGCCAGGCCATCCATCTGGTTCCTCTTCCCTTGTCCTGCTAACCTTGGTCCGTGTGTCTCCACAGTCAGACTGATTCTCTGACCCACCCTTCTCCCAGCAGACACCAGAATCATCTTCGTCACCACCTTTACCTGCATCTCCATCCTCCTCCTCTTCCTCTCCATTTTCTTCATCTACAGATGCAGTCAGCAGGGTGAGTTCAGAGAGCGGGAAGAGAGGGGGCGGAGTCAAGGATTTTCTAGGTAGATGAATTTCATCCTTGTGTTGGCCAGGCACGGTGGCTCAGCCTGTCATCCCAACACTTTGGGAGGCCGAGGAGGGCAAATTGCTTGAGCCCAGGAGTTCGAAAGTAGCCTGGGCAACATAGCGAGACCTCATTTCTACAAAAAAATAATAATTTTTTTTTTGAGTCAGAGTCTCATTCTATCACCCAGGCTGGAGTGCAGTGGCACCCTCATGGCCACCGCAACCTCAACCTACTGGGCTCAGGCGATCCTTCCACCTCAGCCTTCTAAGTAGCTGGAACTACAGGTGCATGCTACCGCATCTGGCATTTTTTTTAATTGTAAAGACGAGGTCTCACCAAATTACCCAGGCTGGTCTTGAACCCCTGAGCTCAGGCAATCCTTTTGCCTTGGCCTCCCAAAGTGTTGGAATTACAGGCTTGAGCCTCTGGACCCGGCCTAAAAAAAAAATTTTTAATAAAATAAAATTTTAAAAAATCAGCCAAGTATGGTGGCGTGCACCTGTAGTCCCACCTATTTGGGAGGTTGAGGTGGAAGGATCACCTGAGCCCAGGAGATTGAGGCTGCGGTGAGCTGTGGTCATGCCACTGCACTCAACCTGGGTGACAGAGTGAAAGCCTGAGTCAAAAACAATTCATCTTGTGTGGTTTTTTTATAGGTTCATCACATGAAGAATCCACCAGGAGGTGGGCATACCTGACCCAGCTCGTGCCTCCCACCCCCCATTCCCTCCACCTCCCCAATCCCTACTCCCCTATCCCCCCAAATTCAGAGACCCCATCTGCATATCCATGACAGTCTTGCCATCCCCGCCCTGGGCCCCCACCCCATCCCACCTGTGCCCTCTCTTTTCTCCTCTCCAACGCCTATATCCTCTGCCTCCCATTTTCAGTTCTTAAAGTTTCACGTGTCTTTCTCTCTCTCAGAACCAGCCATTCCAAATTATCTGAACAGGAGGTTACAGGTAGGTCAACAGCAAAGTTAAGAGAATCATGGGATAAAAAAACTAAGTTCTGTCAGGGCGCCATGGCTCACATTTGTAATCCCAGCACTTTGGGAGACCGAGGCGGGAGGATCACTTGAGCCCAGGAGTTCGAGACCAGTCTGGACAACATAGTGAGACTTTGTCTCTACAAAAAATAAAAATATTAGTCGGGCGTGTAGGCACGTGGCTATAGTCCCAGCCACTCAGGAGGCTGAGGCAGAAGGATCGCCTGAGCCCAGGAGGTCGAGGCTGCAGTGAGCCTTGATTGTGCCACTGTACTCCAGCCTGGGCAACAGAGTGAGTCCCTGTATCAAAAAAAAAGGAACGAAGGAGGGAGAAAGAGAGGGAGGGAGGGAGGGTAGGCACAATTCTGACTCCTGTAGCCTGAGAACTGACTTTTTTTTCCTCTCACTGACATGCAGATTTACCCAAGATGGAAAAGCTATCTTTCTCGGTGAGTTCTTCCTCATAGGACTTCCCTAATAGCTCCCTTACCACCACGGGCTGGTCATGTCTGGTTTAGCCCACACCCTGATTTATTGATGTCCCTAACTCAGCAGGGAAATTATCATGGTGCTTAAAGACATGGACTTTGAGGCCGGGCACAGTGACTCGTGCCTGTGATCACAGCACATTGGGAGGCCAAGGAGGGAGGATTGCTTGAAACCAGATGTTTGAGACCAGCCTAGGCAATATGGCAAGACCTCATCACTACAATAAATCAAAAGATTAGCCAGGCATAGTGGCGTACGCCTGTAGTTCCAGCTACTTGGGAGACTGAGGCAGAAGGATTGCTTGAGCCCAGGAGGTTGAGGCTGCGGTGGCCGTGAGTGTGCCACTATACTCCAGCCTGGGCGATAAAGTGAGACTCTAACTCAAAAAAAAAAGTTCATTTAAAAGGCTTGTGCAGACCGGGTGAGATGGCTCAAGCCTGTAATCCCAGCACTTTGGGAGGCTGAGACGAGAGGATTGCCTGAGCTCAGGGGTTTGAGACCATTCTGGGCTACGTGGTGAGACCTTGTCTCAACATAAGTAAAAAAATTAACCGGGTGTAGTGGCTGTGTGCCTTTGGTTCCAGCTACTTGGAAGGCTGAGGCGGAAAGATTGCCTGAGCCCAGCAGGTCAAGGCTGCAGTGGCTGTGAGCAGCGTGCCACTGCACTCCAGCCTGGGGGACAGAGTGAAACTCTGACTCAAAAAAAAAGGCCTGTGTAAATCCACTGATGCCATGAGCGTACAGGGTTTATCAGAGTCTCTGGCAAATTCTAAATATCAGATTGTTGGCATCAAAGCATCCATCAACAAATGGTTGATGGGGGTCTATGTCTTTTTCTTTTCTTTTCTACAAAACACTGTACCTCTGTAATGTTACAGCTTGATGTGTTTGAGATAAGAATACACCCCTGAAACCATTAACTATCATCACCATCAATACCATAAACTCATCTGCTACCTCCAAAAGCTCCCTCTTTTCCTCTGGTGTTTCTCTCTCCCTCTTGTGGTAAGAGGACTTAACAGAAGAGCTGCCTTTCAACAAAATTTTAAGCATACAATAGGGTATTGGTCATTGTCATGTCTATGTTACACAGCAGATCTCCCAGATTTTATTTTGCTTGACTTGAATTAGCCGGGAAATTATCATGGTGCCCATTTTCCCTACCTCCGGCCCCTGGCTTTCATCATTCCCCTCTCTCTCATCTATTATTTTTTATTAGTGCAAAATAAGTATACATATTGATGGGGCACACGTGATTTTTTTTTAGTTGGAGTCTAACTCTGTTGCCCAGGCTGGAGTGCAGTGGTGTAATCACAGCTCACCACAGCCTTGACCTCCTGGGCTCTGGCAATCCTTCCGCCTCAGCCTTCCATAAAGCTGGGGCTACAGGCATATGCCACACTGCCTGGATCATATATTTGATTGTGTGTGTGTGTGTGTGTGTGTGTGTGTGTGTGTGTGTGTAGAGGTGTAGAGATAAGATTACCCTATGTTGCTCAGGCTGGTCTTTAACACCTGGACTCAAGCAAGTGCTGGGGTTCTAGGTGTGAGCCACTGTGTCTGACCACATGCGATGTTTTGATACATGCATACAATGTGTAATGATCAAGTCAGGGTATATAGAATATCTCTCTTCTTATTAATTTGTGTTTGGAGCACTTCAAATTTTCTCTTCTAGCTACTTTGAAGTATATAATACATTGTTGTTAACTACAATTGCCCTGCTGTGCTATTGAACACAAGGGCTATATTCCTTCTATCTGTATGCTTGTAAGATCTGGTCTATTTTAAGTGTTCAACTTATGGTGTCTATTAACAAATTGTTGATCATAATAATATCATAATAATATAATAGTTACATAATCAGCTGTTCTGGGAGGATTGTTTTGAATCTCAAAACCATACATTGGCCCTAATTTTTATAAGCGCCAATTATGACTTATTTTGATGTCATTTTATTGGTCCTATAGTAAAGCCCCTCATCCTGCCAGGCATGGTGACTCAACGCCTGTCATCCCAGCACTTTGGGAGGTGGATATGAGAGGACTGCCTGAGCCCAGAGGTTCGAGACCAACCTGGGCAACATGGCAAGACCTTGTCTCTACAATAAATCAAAAAATCAGTCAGGTGTGGTAGCTCATGCATGTAGTTCCAGCTACTCAGGAGGCTGAGGTGGAAGGATCACCTGAGCCAGCAGGTCAAGGCTGCAGTGGCTGTGAGTGTGCCACTGTATTCTAACCTGGGCGAAAGAGTGAGACTCCAACTCAAAAAACAAAAAAACAGCAATCACAAAACAAACAAACAAAAACAGAAGCACAGCCTTTCCAGAACAGTGCTATCAGACAAAACTTTCTCTTTTTTGAGCTGGAGTTTCCCACTGTCACCCAGGATGGAGGGCAGTGGCACATTCAGCCACCGCAGCCTCGACCTGCTGGGTTTAGGTGATCCTCCCGCCTTAGCCTTCCAAGTAGCTGGAACTACAGGCGTGCTCCACCACACCCAGCTAATTTTTTGATTTATTATAGAGATGAGGTCTTGCCATATTGCCCAGGCTCGTCTTGAACCCACAGGCTCAAGCAAGCTTCTCACCTCTGCTTTCCAAAGTGTTAGGATGACAGGGGTGAGCCACCACACCCGGCCTGGACAGAACTTTGATGATGAAACTGTTCTGTATCTGTATGACCCAGTGAAGTAACCACAGTGGTCATAGTGCATTTGAAATGCATCTGGCATGACTGAAGACCTGAATTCCGCATCTAATTTAATTCTACTCCACTTAAAATAAATGGCCGTTTGTGGATAGTGCAGCCATTCAGGACCACTCAGCTCTAAATGCCTGTCTGTATCCATCTCTTTTCCCCAAAGACTGAAGACCCCCAGGGAGTGACCTACACTGAACTAAACGCCACCGCACTGTCCAAGGCAGCCTCTGCCCCCACTGAGGAGCCCCCCAGATCCAGTGACTATGCAACCCTGAAAGTGTAGAAACAGACAGCGAGAGTCACAGGAGGAGAGTGAATTTAGATAGCCAGGTTATCGGACGTGTGAAAACCCAGGTGACTCTGGGTCTCTCGCTCCTAATCTATATTAGTGAAATTAAGTTTCTCATCTTAATGGAAAAAGTATAACTGGGCTGGGTGCAGTGGCTTGTGCGTGTAATCCTCCCAGCGTCTTGGGAGGCCAAGGTGGGAGGATTGCTTGAGGTCAGGAGTTGGAGTCTAGTCTGGGCAACATAGTGAGACCTGGTCTCTACAAAAAGTCAAAAAATTAGCTGGGCTTAGTGGCGTGTGCTTGTAGTCCCAGCTGCTTGGGAGGCTGAGGAGGGAGGATCACCTGAGCCCAGGAAGTCGAGGCTGTGGTGAGCCATGATTGTGCCACTGCACTCCAGCCTGGGTGATAGAGTAAAACCTAGACTCAAAAAAAAAAAAAAGTATGACTTATTTATTGATTAGCCATGCCTGAGAATCCCATCCCACTGTCTCTACCCCACAATTCCCCCCAAAACAATTCAAGGAAATAATCAATTATTATGGATCAACTATCCAGCAAATAATGATTAAGTCCCTCAAGGAAATACAGCAAGCTCGGAGAAAATGAACAAATGGATTCAGTTCAATTCAATGACTAATTTTACCCTATGAGTGGAAAATAGAAAAAAAAAATACAGATATTAGTGATAATTAGGTAAATGAAGAAAAAATATGGGCTTCAAAAATGTAAATACTTTGTCAGAAGTAGATGGTCTTTGAATGTAAACTAGTATGTTCAATTGTGAGGAAATAAAAAAGGATTTAAAGCATAGACCAAATGCTGTATATTAATTTCTGCAGAATTAATCGATTGGGTTCAGTGGCTCACGCCTGTAATCCCAGCACTCTAGGAGACTAAGGTGGAAGGATTTCTTGAGCCCAGGAGTTTGAGACCAGGCTGGGCAACATAGCAAGGCCTCGTCTTTACAAAAAAAATAACAAGAAGTAGCTGGGTGTGATGGCACATACCTGTAATCCCAGTTACTCAGGAGGCTGAGGCAGGAGGATCATCTGAGCCCAGGAGGTCAAGGCTGCAATGAGTTGTGATCATGCCACTGCACTTCAGCCTGGGCAACACAGTGAGACCCTCACCTCAAAAAAAAAGAAGGAGCGATGTAGGCACCGGAAAATGTCGAGGGTGATTTGCTCCATTTACTAAGGAAGTAAATGATGCAAATGTGGGTCCTGAGGGCAGGGGTCCCTGTTTTGTTCACTGCTGTATTCCAAGGACCCAAAAGAGGCTTTCAATGTAGTGGGAGTTCAATAAATAACTGTTGAATAAATTTTTAAAAATCAAATTTCTGTCTTTTTGTTTCCCCACCTCTCAGAAATGACTGGGTGGGGACTGGGTGCAACAGTTTTCTTGTAATCCCAGCACTTTGGGAGGCTGAGACAGGAGGATTGCTTGAGGACAGGAGTATAAGAGAGCTTAGGCAACATAGTGAGACCCTGTCTCTAATGTAAAATCAATAATTAAAAAAAAAAAAACAAGGCTGAGTGTGATGGCTGACATCTATAATCACAAAACTTTGGAAAGCAGAGGAGAGAGGATTGTCTGAGCCCAGGAGTTCTAGACCAGCCTGGGCAACTTGGCGAGACCTCGTCTCTACCATGAATCACAGAATTAGTTGGGCATGGTGGTGTGTGCCTGTAGTTTCAGCTACTTGGAAGACTGAGGCAGGAGGATTGCCTGAACCCAGGATGTCAAGGCTGCGGTGACCATGAGCGTGACACTGTACTCCAACCTGGGTGACAAAGTGAGACTCTGACAAAAAAAGAGAAAGAAACAGAAAACAAACAAACAAAAAACTCTCTCTGTATATATATATGAAATTTTTGGCTGGGTGGTTCATGCCTGCAATACCAGCACTTCGGGAAGCTGAGGCAAGAGGATTGCCTGAGCCCAGGAGTTCAAGACCAGTCTGGGCAACATAGTGAGACCTTGTCTCTACAATAAATCACAAAATTAGCTGGATGTGGTGGTGTGTGCCTGTACTCCCAGCTACTTGAGAGGCTGAGGTGGAAGGATCGCCTGAGCCCAGTAAGTTGAGGCTGGGGTGGCCATGAGCGTGCCACTGCACTCCAGCCTGAGCGACAGAGTGAGACTCCAACTAATAAAAATAATAAATTTTTTAAAAACTACTGAGTGGATTTTTATGAAATTTGGAGTTTGACTTTGTTTGCCTTAAAACATAGGCTGAGGATAAATGTATATGCAGGCTGTGGATGCTCAGAATATTCTCTTAGGGTCTCTAAATGACCCCACATACAGAAAGAAAATTGGGGCCAGGCCCTGTGGCTTACGCCTGTCATCCCAGCACTTTGAAAGGCGGACACAGGAAGATTCTTGGAAGCCAAGAGTTTGAGACCAGCTTGGGTGATATAGCAAGACCTCCCCCCCCCATCTTTACAAATAGTTTTTAGAAACTAGCCTAGTGTGATGATGTGCATCTGTAGTCCCAGCTACTCAGGAGGCTGAGATGGGAGGACACCCTGAGACCAGGAGGTGGAGGCTGCAGTGAGCTGGGATTGTGCCACTGCACTCTAGCCTGGGTGACAGAGGGAGACCCTGTTCAGAAAATAAAGGAAGAGAGAGGGAGGAAGAGATGAGGGAAGGAGGGAAAAGGGAGGGAGTAGCCAGGCTAATCATACGTCTTGGCCACCATAGCCTCGACCTGCTGGGCTCAGACAATCTTCCTGCCTCAGCCTTCCAAGTAGCTGGAACTACAGGCATGCACCACCACACCCAGCTCATTGTTTGTAGAGATGAGGTCTTGCCATGTTGCCCAGGCTGGTCTCGAACCCGCAGGTTCCAGCAATCCTCTCACCTCCACCTCTCAAAGAACTGGGATTACACACGTGAGCCACTGTGCCCAGCTATATGTCTTTCTTTTTTCCATTTTCTTTTCTTTCTTTCCTTCTTTCTTTCTTTCTTTCTTTTTTTTTTTTTTTGAGACAAGATCTCACTCTGTGGCTCAGACTGGAGTGCGGTGGTGCAATCATAGCTCACTGCAACCTCAAACGCCTGGGCTCAAGCAACTCACCCACCTAAGCCTCTCAAGTGACTAGGACTACAGGCGTGTACCACCACGCCCAGAAATTTGTATGTTTTTAGTACAGACGAAAGTTTTGCTGTGATGCCCTGGCTGGTCTTGAACTCTGGGGCTCAAGCCATCTTCTCACCTTGGCCTCCCAAAGTGCTGGGATGACAGATGTGAGCCACTGCGTCTGGCCTGGGGTCTCTTCTATAAGGGCCCTAATCCCATTCCTGGGAGCTCCATCCTTATCACCTACTCACCTCCCAAAGCTCTGATCTCCTAGCATCATCATCTTGGGGCTTAAGTTTCAAAATGTGAATTTGGGGGGTCACAAACATTCCATCTCTAACACCCAAGAGCTGGCCCTGGTTTATCCTGGCTTCACCCAGAAGCTCTTGGGAACAACGCACTTGAAACCACAACCTCTGACCCCTCCCCTCCCCACACAGCCCCGGGGTGACAGCTCCCATGTCACGTGTGTGTGGGGGAACGTGAGGAGGAGTGTCCCTCTGCTCTCTTGCTGCAGAAAAGACTCTTTAAAACTCAGGAGTTCATTCAGGTGCAGTGGCTCATGCCTGTCATCCCAGTACTTTGGGAGGCAGAGGCGAGAGGATTGCCTGAGCCCATGAATTCAAGACCAGCCTGGGCAACTTGGCAAGACCTCATCTCCACAATAAGTAAAAAAATAAGCAGGGCGTGGTCACATGCCTGTAGGTCCAGCTACTTGGAAGGCTGAGGCAGAAGGATCATCTGAGCCCAGGTTGAGGCTACAGTGGCCATGAGCATGCCACTGCACTCCAGCCTGGGTGACAGAGGGAGACTCCAACTCAAAAACAAAAAAAAAGAGAGAGAGAGAGAAAGCTGAAAATGAATGAGCTAGGCATCCATTTCAAGAAGCTGAATAAACAACAAAATATACCCCCAAAAAGTAAGAGGGAAAATAAAGATTAGAGTGGAAATTATTTTTTTTAAAAAGGAAACAAATACAATAGAGAAGCTCATAGAGCCAGAAATAGGCTCTTTGAAAAGACTAACCAGACTAGGTGAGCATGGTGGCTCATGCCTGTCATCCCAGCACGTTGGGAGGCAGAGGCAAAAGGACTACCTGAGCCCAGGGGTTTGAGACCAGCCCAGGCAACTTGGCAATAACTTGTCATTGCAATAAGTCAAAAAAATTAGCCGGGTGTGGTGGCATGCACCTGTGGTTCCAGCTACCTGGAAGGTTGAGGCAGAAGGATCACCTGAGCCCAGCAAGTCAAGGCTGCAACGGCTGTGAGTATGCCACCACACTCCAGCCTGGTTGACAGAGTGAGACTCCAACTCAAAAATAAAAAATTAAATGATAAAAATAAAAAAAATAAAACTCGGGAGTTCTTGATGACCATGTGTCCCACCAGAGGAGGAAGCAGGTCTTTCTTTCATGCAAAAAGCAAAGATGACTCTCAGAAGACAGCCAGGAATGGAGAATGAGCTTTTGTTTTCTTGCTTCCAATGACTTCCAAGGGCTTCCAAAGCTCAGCATTCCTCTGCTCCCTGCAGCTTTCTTGTCCAAACGTTTTTGAGCCAAAAAAGGGGGGGGGGGTTGTTCTCCTTTGAGTTTCAGCTACTCTGAGAGTGGATTTTGTTTTGATCAATGTGTCTTGGCAGACATTGTAGAAATTAATGCCTTCCACCTCAGCCTTCCAAGGAGCTGGAACTACAGATGCGCTAATTTTTGATTTATTGTAGAGACGAGGTCTCACCAAGTTGCCTGGATGGGTCTCGAACCTGCGGGCTCAGGCAATTCACTCACCTCGGCCTCCCAAAGTGTTGGGATTACAGACTGAGCCACCAAGCCCAGCAAATAAGTCGTAAGAAGTACTAAGGTTTTTGTTTTGTTTGTTTGCTTAGGACTTACATTATATATCTGTTCTCTGTTCATTGGCTTTCAACCTTTTTATGGTTTTATGTTTTGTTTTTTGGTTTTTGTTTTGTTTTTGAGTTGGAGTCTCACTATGTCGCCCAGACTGGAGTGCAATGGCCGCTCCCGGCCACCGCAGCCTCGACCTGCTGGGCTCTGGCGATCCTTCCGCCTCAGTGTAAGGTAAACGAAACCAGACCGGGCGAAACGGCAACAAAGGAGCCAAGAAAAATTTATTAGCACAATCCCGGGCGAGGTTCACCGGTCCTTATAGCAGTGGGCCGGAGAAGTCGCGTCCAGCAAGATGGGCAACGGGTTTATAAAGGGCACGCTGAGAAAGCTGTGAGGGGGATTGGGGAGAGCGATCATTGGTTGGGAAGCTGTCGCGTCTGCTGGCGATTGCCAGAACAGGGTTGCTAGAATCACTGTAACAGGTGCTGGCTGGCATTGCGGCTGGGGTCTTAGTGCCAGCCTGGTCCGGGTTGGAGCCATCATGTTGAGGCGAGGCCCGTCCCGCCCTCCGGTACCTCCAACCTTACACTCAGCCTTTCAAGTAGCCGGAACTACAGGCGCGCGCTACCACGCACCGCTAATTTTTGATTTGTTGTAGAGATGAGGTCTCGTCAAGTTGCCCAGGTGGGTCTCGAACCCGCGGGCTCAGGCAATCCACTCACCTCGACCTCCCAAAGTGCTGGGATTATGTTTTTTTTAATGTGCCTCTTGGAAACAAAAAAGTGATTTTTTTTTTAGTTCAATCTCATGTTTCTTCTAGCCTGATCCTCTCATTCGTTTACATATAAACCAAGTGTGGTTACATATAATATATGTAACAAGTATATTATATAACAGTGTATCTTATATATTAAATAGCAAGTATGATAATACTTGTTATTTTCTTTCTTTTTTTGAGTTAGATTCTCACTTTGTCACCCAGGCTGGAGTACAGTGGCACACTCACGGCCACCGCAGCCTTGATCTGCTGGGCTCAGGTGATCCTTCTGCCACAACCTTCCAAGTAGCTGGAACCACAGGCACATGCCACCACGCCTGGCTGATTTTTTTATTTTTTTATTTACTGTAGAGACAAGGTCTCACCATGTTGCCCAGACTGGTCTCAAACCTGTGGGCCCAGGCAATCCTCTTGCCTCAGCCTCCAAAGTGCTGAGATGGCAGGCATGAGCCACCACACCTGGCTGTTGTTTTCAATGAGTACAAAATTCCAAGTTGGAAAGTTGTTTTTGATCATTGAAGTCACAATGCCCTGCTCACTGTCTTCTGTTGTTTTTCCTGAACTCTATATAACTGCCATTTCTTTAAACGTTATCTTTTTTTTCCCCTTGAGCTATTTTAATATTTTTTCACTGTTGCCCTGGTGCAGTGGCTCATGCCTGTCATCCCAGCACTCTGAGAGGTCAAAGTGGGAGGATTGCTTGAGCCCAGGAGGTCCAGACCAGCCTGGGGAACACAGCAAGACCTCGTTTTTATAAGAAATAAAAAAAAAAAATTAGCCAGGGGTGGTTGCACACACTTGTAGTCCCAGCTACTCAGGAGGCTGAGACGGAAGGATTGCCTGAGTCCAGGAGGTCGAGGTCGCGGTGAGCTATGATCTTGCCACTGCACTCCAGCCTGGGTGGCAGAGTGAGACATTCAATAGATAGAAAGACAGATAAAAAATGAGGAGGTGAAAAATGTGGAGGTGACATAAATGACCTTAGGGAATTAAGATAGTCAGGCAGCAAGACTCAAAGCAACTTTGTAAAGGGGCCGCTGAGCACTTGTGTCCCTTCCTGGTGTCAAAAAGGAATATATAAATCCTTTTTAATTCAGAGAAAGCACATCAGGAATCTCAGATTCCCCTCTAAGGATGGTGTAATGGACTGAATTGTGCCTGGCACTCCCAAAATCCCTGCGTTGAAGTCCTGACTCCCACTTCCTCATAATGTGACTGTATTAGGCAATAGAGCCTTTACAGAGGGGGATTAAGTGACAATGAGGTGTTGAGGGTGGGCCCTCATACAGCCTGACCAGTGTCCTTATAAGAAGTGGAGATTCGGATGCAAAGAGACGCTAGGGGCTGGGTGTGGCGGCTCACACCTGTAATCCCAGCTATTTGGGAGGCTGAGGTGGGAGGGTCACTTGAAGCCAAGAGTTCAAGACTAGCCTGGCAACATAGCGAGACCTCATCTCAACAAAAATAAAAATAAATCAGCCTGTTGTAGTGGTATACACCTGTAGATTCAGCTATGCAGGAGGCTGAGGTGGAAGGATCACGTAAACCCAGGAGTTGGAGGCTGAAGTGAGCTGTGATAGTGCCACTGCACTCCAGCATGAGACCCTAACTAAAAAAAAAAAAGACACTAGGAATGTGTCCACCCAGATGAAAGACTCCATGAAGACACAGAGAGAAGTCAGTCCTCTGAAAAAGAGAGAGGTGTCAGGAAGAATCCACCCTGCTGGCAACTTGTTCTCAGACTTTCAGCTTCCAGAACTGTGAGGAAAAGCATTTCTGTTGGATAAGCCACCCAGGCTGGTATTTTGATGGCCTTCTGAGCAAACAAATACAGATGGTAAACATTGTTTAAGCACTGTAGTGCTAATCAATAAAAAAGCAAACGCAAAGGAAATATTTTTTAATAGCTCCTCTCTACAGTATCTTATGTTCCAAAGGTGAACCATAGTATTCTCTGGAAGATTATAAGAAATTTTCGGCTGGGCTCAGTGGCTCAACCTGTAATCCCGTGCTTTGGGAGGCCGAGGTGAGTGAATTGCCTGAACCCACAGGTTCGAGACCCGCCTGGGCAACTTGGCGAGACCTCATCTCCACAATAAATCAAAAAATTAGCCGGGTGTGGCGGTGCACGCCTGTAGTTCCAGCTACTTGGAAGGCTGAGGCAGAAGGATCACTGGAGCCCAGCAAGTCGGGGCTGCGGTGGCCGGGAGCGGCCACTGCACTCCAGTCTGGGTGACTGAGTGAACTCCAACTCAAAAAAAAAAGAAAGAAATT
>NW_007260304.1:385891-396704 GCF_000164805.1 Carlito syrichta
TGTAGAGATGAGGTCTCGCCAAGTTGCCCAGGCGGGTCTCGAACCCGTGGGCTCAGGCAATCCACTTACCTCAGCCTCCCAAACCACGGGATTACAGTCTGAGCCACCGAGCCCGGCCAATATTTTACTTTTCTGTTATGGACATTAAAGTTGCTTTGCCTTCTTGTTATTTCAAATGTTTTGGAAACCCTTGTTCAATCAGTCACATGATTTGTAACATAAGGGTTGATGCAAAGCAATCATTATTTTGAAAATATGTCAGATGAGGTCCCTCCCACTTGTCTATCTTGTCTCTTACGGCGTGGGCACTTGGGGTTTTGATCAGGAGTTGGTTGCCAGTTCCAATTTCCATCGAAGGTAGACTGGATTAAAAAAAAAAGTGGTACATATACACCATGGAATATTAAGCAGCCATAAAGAAGGACAAAATTATGAATTTTGCAGCAACTTGGATGAAGTTAGAGTCTATCATATTCAGTGAACTATCACAGAAACAAAGATCTGAGTATCATATGTTCTCACTTATAAGCGGACCCTGAACAATTATCATAATATTCTAAGAAGGGGATTGGCAATAGTGGGACATTACCAGGTGAGGGGGGGCACACTTCATCAGTAAGGGTACTTGATCTCAAACCAGGTGAAGTGGGGACCAAAGTGAGGATCAAACTCTACCTGTACAATGACCACTTGTATACCTAACCTTGAATTGTGCCCCATATCTTTAAGATGAAAAAAAGAAAAGTTAAAAAAAAAAAAAGGATCAGAAACAGGGCTGGGTGCAGTGGGGCTCACACTTGTAATCCTAGCGCTTTGGGAGATCGAGGAGAGAGGACAGCCTGAGCCCAGGGGTTCGAGACCAGCCTGGGCAAACTGGCGAGAGTCGTCTCCACAATAAATCAAAAATTTAGCTGGCCATGGTGGCACATGCCTGTGGTTTCAGCTACTTGGAAGGCTGAGGTGGAAGGATTGCCTGAGCCTAGCAGGTTGGGACTGTAGCAGCCGTGAGCATGCCACTGCACTCCAGCTTGGGCGACAGAGGGAGACTCTGATTCAAAATAAAGAAAAAAGAAAAGAAGAATGCATATCAGAAACAACCCACTCAATCACCTTTTAATGCATTGGTAATTTTATTGAATAATTTCTGGCTTTTCATTTAAAAAAACATTTTTTCCATTTTTTGAGTCGGGTTCCCACTCCCACACAGACTGGAGTGCAGCGGCATGACCATGGCTCACCACAGCCTTGACCTCTTGGGTTCAAGTGATCCTCTCACCTCAGCTTCCCGAGCATCTGAGGCTACAGGTACGTGCTACCATGCCTGGCTAATTTTTTAAAATTTGTGTAGAGATGAGGTCTGAATATGTTTCCCAGACTGTTCTTGAACTCCTGGGCTCAAACAATCCTCCTGCCTCAGCCTCCCAAAGTGCCGAGATTATAGGCATGAGTCACTGCACCCAGTCTCTGTTTATTTTTTTTTAAATCACCAATGCAGTGGCAGGTTTTGTTCTGTTTTGTTGTCTCAGCTTTTCTACTCCATGTAGAACATGCTGCAGGGAACAGGCTTAGAATTGTGGAGGAGGGAGCGTCTTTTGTTTTCGGTGCTGGGTACAAGGTCAGGTTGTGTGAACTTGGGAACTGTTCTTAAAGTCTCCAGGGCTTTGAATGGTCTTAGAGCCTATAAAATGAATGATCTGTCACAGACACAAAGAACAGAGTACCACATGTTCTCACTCACAAGCGGACCCTGAATATTTACCAAAATACTATAAGAAAGGGATTGGCAGTAGCAGGAAACTGCCAGGGGAGGTAGGGGGGCACACTTCATCAATAAGGGTGCCTGCATAATAAACATTTGTATACATAACCCTGAATTGTACTCCACATCTTTAAAATTAAAAATTTTTTAAATGCAATTGGTACCTTTAATAAAAGATAAAACAATAAAACTAATAAAAGAAAAAAATCTTTTTTTTAAAAAAAGGGATTGGCAGTAGTGGGAATCTGCTGGGGGAGGGGGGCACACCTCATCCACAAGGGTACCACATAATGAACATCTGTATTCCCAACCCTGAATTGTACCCCACGTCTTTAAAATAAAAAATAAAAAAAGTCTCGAGGGCTTCATGTCCATTCTCGTCGGAAAGAGGCAGATCTAGAAAAGGGCTGTTGTAGGTAGCATGACCAACTGTCCCAGTTTTTCCAGGATTGGTGCGTGTGGGTGTGTGTGTCTCAGACGTGGGACTTTCAGCTTTTAAAATAGAAGCGAGGGATTTCCCAGGACACAAAAATTTCAGGGCTAAACCTGAGAAAATCCTGGGCAGCAGGGCCGGGCGGGCTGCCCTAGTTGTAAGCACATGAGTTGTAAGGATGTGGGTGTGATGATTCCACTGAGTCAGAAAACAACCTTTTTCTTTTCCGACCTTACCCCATCATAGCCCCCTCCTCAGTCTAATCCTTTACCGGTGCCCTTGGGTGACGTCTAAGGCAAAGCTCATGAACTTGATTGTCCTCTTAGGTCATTCAGATTTTCAGTCTTTTTTTTTTTTTTTTTTTTTGAGTCAGGGGCCTCCCTCTGTCGCCCAGGCTGGAGTGCAGTGGCACAATCACGGCTCACCATGGCCTCGACCTCCTGGGCTCAGGTGATCCTCCTGCCTCAGCCTCCCGAGTAGAGGGCCTGCAGGAGCAGACCTCCAGGCCCGGCTTTTTTTATTGTTGTTGTTGCAGAGACAAGGTCTCCCTATGTTGCCCAGGCTGGTTTTGAACTCCTGGGCTCAAGCAGTCCTCCCGCCTCGGCCTCCCAAAGTGCTAGGATGAAAGGCATGAGCCATCGCACCCAGCCATTTTTTTTTTTTAAGTCACATGCAAGAAAAAAAAAGTTGAGTGATTTCAATGCCTTTGGCAGGTTGCCTGCGGCTGCGGAGCGAGCAAAGTCGGCTTTTTCTTTATTTCACAAGGTTGCAGATCTCTCAGCTGCAGCTCCTCCGGCGCCTGGACGTGCACACCTCCTCCAGCTGGTCACCCCGGGACGCCTCACTCCGTCCCCGGGGATCCGGCGGGACATTGCCGGCGTCTGCCCGCAGACCTCCCCGTCTGCCGCCAGGTGGCGCCCGTGCAAAGGAGAAAACGCCGCCCCATACATTCGCTCCCATTCCCATTCTCCGTCTCTCTGTCTCTATCTCTTTCTCTCTGTGTCTTCTTCTCTCCCTCCCTCTTTCTTTCCGTCTCTCTTTTACTCTGTCTCTCTCTCTCTTCCTCTCTCTCTGTCTCTCTCTTTTGTCTCTCTCTCGTCTCTTTCTCGCTGTTTCTCTCTCCCCTTTTCTGTCTCTCTTTTTCTGTTTCTCTCTCTTCCTCTTTCTGTCTTTCTCTGTCTCTCTTTCTGTCTCTATCTCCCTCTCTCTGTCTCTCTTTTCCTGTCTCTTTGTCCCTCTTTTTCTCTGTCTCTCTCTCTCTTCCTCTCTTTCTCTATGTCTTTCCCTCTCTGTCTCTCCCCTTCTTTCTCCGTTTTCTGCCTCTTCCTATCGTCTCTCTCTCTCTGTCTCTTTCTCTGCCCCTCTGTTTCTGTCTCTCTCCTCTCTCTGTTTTCTGTCCCTCTCCCTCTCCATCCCTTCCTCCCTCTCTCCATCTCTCTGTCTGTCTCTCCCTCTCTCCCTCCCCCTTCTCCCCTCAGACCCCATCCTCTCTGGGCCCTGCTCCTCACCCCACATCAAGTACCCTGAAAGGTCCGGCTGAAGGGACCACCACCCCCATCACACCCCTGTGGTGGAGACAGGACCGGACCCGCAGCTTTTGTGGACAAACATACAGGAACAAAACAAATGGCCTTTCAAACCTCAACACTCTTTTCATACCACCAGGTGGACAAGCGACGGGGTGGGGGGACATTAGGATGCCATGCCAGGGTGGGATTGGCCTCGTTGGCATCTGTCACCCACAGGCCTGAGCAGAGACGGAGACGGCGATGGCGCGACTCTGACATTTCATGTTACATACATGAGGGCGACCCCAAAAGGGGGAATTTATTTATTTAAAATGTGTATTTATTCCTACATGTTTAAACTTCAGTCACCTTCAAAGAACTCTCCGTCTGATGCAACACACCTATTGAAATGCTTTTTCCACTGCTCAAAACAGTTTTTGAGCTCATCCATTGTGACGCTTTTTAGTGCTTCTGTCATTTTTTGTTTCACCTCTTCCCCATCGGCAGCATGTTTCCCTTTGAGGACTTTTTCAGTCAGGGGAAAAAAGGTAACTCAGAGTGAGATCGGGTGAATAGGAAGGGTGGGATACAGGGGTCCTGCTGTTTTTGATCAAAAACTGCTGAACGCTCAGCGCAGTGTGGGCAGGTGCATTCGTAAATTGCCCATCATGAAATGGGCAAGCATATTGAAAGAATATCCAGAAAATTTCCACCGAGCCAGGCACAGTGGCTCATGCCTATAATCCCAGCACTTTGGGAGGTGGAGGCAAGAGGATTGCCTGAGTCCAGGGGTTCAACAACAGCCTGGGCAACTTGGCAAGATCTTGTCACTACAATAAATCAGAAAAGATTAGCTGGGCGTGGTGGCATGTGCCTGTGGTCCCAGCACTTGGAAGTCTGAGGCAGAAGGATCGCCTGAGCCCGGCAGGTGGAGGCTATGGTGGCCGTGAGCGAGCTGCTGCACTCCAGCATGGGTGGCAGAGTGAGACGCCAACCCAAAAAAGGCCAAATGCAGCCCCTCACAACAAGACTAGCTGGTGCCCTGATGCTGATGGGTTCCCAGAACACTCACCTAGTGGGGAAGGCCTATACTACAAGGGGCCCACCTCCAAAAGGCAATTCCTGTTTTTTGGGGGGGTAGGATCCCCCCTCGTGTGTGCCAAAACCTTGGGAATATTGTCTATGAGCAGGTGTGGAAGCGTTCGTGGTAGTCGCCCATTTTCATAAAACAAAACAAAACAAAAAACCCAAGTGCTGGTGAACAGGTCCACACAAAAGGGTTAGATGACATTCACCAAAATTGACAGCAGTCGGAACTGTGTGTCATTTCCAGTCCATTCTTCTTTTCATTATGTGGATGTGCTATGTCACCCTCCCCCTTCTTAAAAAATTATAGGCAGGGTCTTGCTATGTTGCCCAGGCTGCTCTTGAACTCCTGGGATCAATTGATCCTCCTGCCTCGGCCTCCCAAAGTACTGGGATGATGGGCGTGAGCCACCAAATCTGGCCTTAGATGTACTGTCACTCACAGGAAAACAGTCACCGTGAGAGAACATGCTGCATCTAATGACTGGGGGCGATTCATCCCACGAAACGTCATTTTATTTGATTCTTTTGCAGTGGTTGAGTCATTGCCTTTTGTGTATCCATTTTAGAGATGGGCCTTTTCTGTATCCATTTTATTGCTGGCACCACCGTTAAAGAAATTTCCTTTGGAAAGGAAACAGAAAGTAGTAGCCTAGAGTTATGAGTTTGGGAACCAAACCATTTTGTGCTTGAAACCCAGTTTCTCCTCATCTTGAGAAAAAGTTGAACAGCTTGCCTTGAACTCAGAACTACCAATCTCTTCCCCTCCACACACACACCAAGGCACAAAGGTTTCCATTTTTGTTCTGTTGTCTGTTGGTTAGAGACGGGGTCTCTGATGCCCGGGCTGGAGTGCAGTGGTGCGATCATAGCTCACCACAGCCTTGAACTTCTGGGTTCAGGCGATCCTTCCTCCTCAGCCTCCTGAATAGCTGTGACTACAGGCACGCACCATCACGCCTAGTTAATTTTTTTACTTTTTGCAGAGGTGAGGTCTTACTCTGTTGTCCAGGCTGATCCTCAAACTCCTGGGCTCAAGAAATCCTCCAGCCTTGGCCTCCCAAAGTGCTGGAATCACAGGTGTGAGCTACCGTGGCACCTGGCCTTATCAATTTTTAAAAGTTGGAAGTGTATTCTTTCTTTTCATGCCACCATCTACATTTGTTTGTGCTCAGCTTTGGACCAGGAGAAGGTTGTCATCTCTGGCATATCAGTTTCACTAGAGTATCAGAAGCAGGTAAAGAATGAATGATTGAATAAGTAAGCAAGTAAGTGAGAATTAGCAAATCTCAAATGCAGAATTCCAAGTAATTTTTGCAGGTATTCTACCCTCAAGGTGATAATTCCCCACTCCTTGAGTGTGGGCTAAACATAGTGGATGACTTTCAAAGAGTACAGTGGAGTGTAACATTACAGCCAAGAAACCTGACCAACTGCACCTCAGCCAGGTCCTCAAGGTCAACATCAACAGTGATGGGTCATGTTCAGGTGCAATGGCTTACACCTGTAATCCCAGCTCTTTGGGAGGCCGAGGAGCGAGGATCACTTGGGGCCAGGAGTTCAAGACCATCCTGGGCAACATAGTGAGACCTGCTCTCTACACATACACACACACACACACACACACACACACACACACACACACAATCAGCCAGGCATGGTGGTACAGGCCTATGGTCCCAGTTACTCAGGAGGCTGAGACAGAAGGATCACCTGAGCCCAGTAGCTCAAGGCTGTGGTGAGCCATGGTTGTGTCTCTGCACTCCAGCCTGAGCGACCGAGTGAGATTCCATCTCAAAAAAATAAATAAATAAAAGAGAGGCTGAGGCTGCTGTGGCCGTGGCCGTGCCCACTCATGCCTGGGCACTCGGCACTCAGGTCGGCTGTCTCCTAGCTGAGCCCAACTTTGGAATCATCCCAGCCCGGGGCACCAGGCATGTGGGTGAAGAGGCTTCCAGAGTGTTCCAGATATTTCCAGTACCGACCACGCAAGGCACCCTCAGCCTCTCCAGTCTTCCCAGATGAAGCTGTGGATATTAAAGGGCAGAGGTGAGCCATCCCGCTGTGCCCTGCCAGGATTCCTGACCCCTAGACTCCACGAACAGAGTAAAATGGCAGCTCTTGCCGGCGCAGTGGCCCACGCCTGTCATTCCAGCACTTGGGGAGGCCAAGGCGAGAGGACTACCTGAGCCCAGGGATTCGAGACCCTCCTGGGCAACATGGCGAGACCTCGCCTCTACCATAAATCAAAAAATTAGCCAGGCACGATGGCATATGCCTGTAGACCCAGCTGCTCGGAAGGCTGAGGCGGGAGGACCACCTGAGTCCAGCAGGTTGAGGTTGCTATGGCTGTGGCTGTGCCCACTCATGCCTGGGCGACAGAGCGAGATTCCAACTCAAAAAAAGGCAGGGGTTTTTTTGTGCCACCATTTGGGATGATTCGGTGTGAGTCAACAGACAGCCAAGGCAGAGGGCTGCATTGGGAGAGGGCGACTGTCCCCATCTGAAGGGACCATGAGAAGGCCCCTGCTCCTACAGTCCCTGCTCTGGTCTGGGTCGCTGCTGACGGCTCCCGCCGCTGCGTGGCACCTGGGGGCTGTTTCCAGCCCAGGCGAGAGGTTGGAGGGGGAGGCTGGATGGGGAGGAGGGAGAGCGAAGCTTCTCACCCCGGCCTCAACGGAGGCTGTTGCCTGAAGTCTAGAGGTTCATACAACGTCCCTCAGAAAAACAGCCACGATGATGTCCTTCCAGAATCCCAACCTCATGCTCCCTCTCTCCGCACTCATAGTCTCCTTAACCTCTTTCCGGGCTGCCTCCCCAAGCCTTTTGCCCAAGTCCCTGAGGTCCCCAGAGCAGAGAGTGGGGGATAGGGGTGTGTGGAAAGCTGTGAGGTCACCCCACGGTTTGTCTTTTTTTATTTTTTGAGGCAGGGTCTCGCTCTGTCGCCTAGGGTCATGGCTCATTGCAGCCTCCACCTCCTGGGCTCAAGCGATCCTCCTGCCTCAGCCTCCCAAGTAGCTGGGACTATAGGTGTGTGCCACCATGGCTAGCTAATTTTTATTTTTATTTTTTTTTCTGTAGAGACGAGGTCTTGTTGTGTTGTCCTGGCTGGTCTCAAACTCCTAGGTCCAAGAAATCCTCTTGTCTCGGCCTCCAAAACTACTGAAAAGCATGAGCCACTGGGCCTGGCCTTTAAAATATATATATTTTTATTTTTATGAACCTCATATTGTGAACAGTTGCAGTTGGTCTTTCACGGGCCCTCCAGGAAATGACATGTAATTCATTGTCACATCACACGCTCTTCTCCATTATATTAAGTTGAATTTTTTAGCATCATTGATTTATTTTCTGAATTAGTTAATTTTTAGTTGACAAGCTGGGTGCAGTGGCTCACACCTGCAATCCCAGCACTTTGGGATGCTGATGTGGGAGGATCTCTTGAAGTCAGGAGCTTTAGACCAGCCCAGGCAACACAGTGAGACCTCATCTGTACCAAAATATAAAAATGAGTAGGGCATGGTGGTGCGTCCCTTAGTACCAATTACTCGGGAGGCTGAGGTAGGAGAATTGCTTCAGCCCTAGAGGTCAAGGCTGCGGTAAGCTGTGACCATGCCCCTGCACTCTAGCCTGGGTGACAGAGTGAGACCTTGCTTTGAAAAAAAAATTAAATTAAAATTGTTAGCCAGGCATTGTGGTGCGCACCTGTAGTTCCAGCTACTTGGAAGGCTGAGGCAGAAGGATTGCCTGAGCCCAGCAGGTCGAGGCTGCAGTGGCCATGAGCGTGCCCCTGCACTCCAGCCTGGGCAACAGAGTGAGACTCTGATTCAAAAAAAGAAAAAAGAAAAGAAAAAAATTGAGGAAACAGAGTGACACAGTGTTTATAGCTATTCAATGTATCTGATGATAAATGTTTTGGCCAGGCACACTGGCTCACACTTGTCATCCCATCACTTTGGGAGGTAGAAGTGAGAGGATTGCCTGAGCCCACAGCTTCGAGACCAGTCTGGGCAACTTGGTGAGACCTGGTCTCTACAGTAAAAAAAAAAAAAAATTAAAAATTGCATGTATTTATGGTATACAACATGATGCTTTAAAATAGTCTATGTTGTGAAAGGGTTAAACAGAGCAGATTCACACACACACTACCTCATATCCTTTTTTGTGCGCATAGTGAGAACACTTAAGATCTGTCCTCTTAGCAATTTTCAAGAACACAACATGCCATTATAAACAATAGTCCCCATGTGGTAACATTATTCTCTTAAAGGCCATCCCTTATGGGCTTTTCTCACTGTGAGTCTTCAACTGACACAGCAAAAATGCAGACCTGCAAATTTCCTCTCTCTCTCTCTTTCTTTCTCTTTTGAGTCAGAGTCTCACTTTGTCGCACAGGCTGGAGTGCAGTGACATGATCACGGCTCACTGCGTCCTCAACCTCCTGAGCTCAGGGGATCCTTCCACCTCAATCTCCTGAGTAGCTGGGACTACAGGTGCATGCCACCACACCTGGATAACTTTTTTATTTTTTTATAGAGATGAAGACTCACTATGTTGCCCAGGCTGGTTTTGTACTCCTGGGCTCAAGTGATCCTTCCGCCTTGACCTCCCAAAGTGCTGAAATTACAGGCATGAGCCATGGTACCCAGCCAGATCATCAAATTCTCATTCCCAAAACAGACTTACCATTTACTCTAGCAATCGCACTTCTGGGTAGGTACCCAAAAGAATAGAGAACAGGCTCCCAAAGACATACTTGCACACCCAAGTTCACAGCGACAGTATTCACAAAAGCCAAAGGATGAAGACAACCTAAGTGTCCATCCACGAATGAATGGATAAAGAGAGTGGGGTCGACTGGGCTCAGTGGCTCAGACTGTAATCCCACCACTTTGGGAGGCCGAGACGAGTGGATTGCCTGAGACCAGCCCAGGCAGCTTGACGAGACATCGTCTCTACAATAGATCAAAAAACTAGCCAGGTGCGGTAGTGCGTGCCTATAGTTCTGGATACTTGAAATGCTGAGGTGGAAGGATCATTGAAGCCCAGCAGGTCAAGGCTGGGGTGGCTGTGAGTGCCCCTGCACTCCAGCCTGGGCGACAGAGTGAGACTCCAACTCAAAAAAAAAAAAGTGGTTGGGTTCTGAATGTAGGCCAGGCATGGTGGCTCATGCCGGCACTTTGAGAGACGGAGGGGAGAGGACTGCCTGAGACCAGGGTTCAAGACTAGCCTAGGCAACTTAGTGAGATCTTGCCTCTCCAATAAATTAAAAAATCAGCAGGGCATGGTGGCACGCACCTGCAGTTCTGGCTACTTGGAAGGCTGAGGTGGAAGGATCATCTGAGCCCAGCAGGTCAAGGCTGGGGTCGGGGTAAGTGTGTCACTGTGCTCCAGCCTGGGCAACAGTAAGACTCCAACTCAAAAGAGAGAGAGAGAGAGAGAAAGAATGAGGTCTACACTTAAATGGAATGTTATTCAGTCTTGAAAAGGAGGGACATTCTGACACATGCCACAACTTGAATAAAGACATGATACTGAGTGAAATAAGCCAATACTATATGACTCCACTTATGGGAGGCACTTTGACTAGTCAGATTTACAGAGATAGAAAGTTGGATGGTGGTTGCCGAGGGGCTGAGGAGAGAGAAGACTAGAAAGTTAGTGGTTAGTGAATGTAGAGTTTCACTTGGAAAAACGCAAAACGTTCTGGAGATGTATGGTGGTCACAGTCGCATGGCATAGTGAGTGTCCTTAATGTCCTTGACCTGTGTCCTTAAAAATGGCAACTTCTAGCTAGGCACAGGTGCGGGTCACCACACCCAGCTAATTTTTAAAAATTTATTGTAGAGACGAGGTCTTACCAAGTGCCTGGGCTGGTCTCAAACCCCCCAGGCTCAGGCAATCCTCTCACCTCTGCCTCCCAAAGTGTTAGAATTACAGGTGTGAGCCACCATGCCCGGCCGAAAATATTTTTTTTTGAGTTGGAGTCTCACCCTGTCACCCAGACTGGAGTGCAGTGGCTGCTCC
>NW_007260304.1:397004-410359 GCF_000164805.1 Carlito syrichta
CGGGATTACAGGCTGAGCCACCGAGCCCAGCTCGAAAATATTTTTTAAAAGTAGGCAGGCATGGTGGTATGCGTCTTTAGTCCTAGCTACTCGGGAGACTGAGGCGGGAAGATTGCCTGAGCCCAGGAGTTTGAAGCTGTGGTGAGCCATGATCATGCCACTGCACTCGAGCCAGGGCAACAGAGGGAGAACCCAACACAGAATAATAATATTTAGAGCTGATATTGTCAGATTCTGTAAAGATTCTCCTCCTCTAACTGTCTACAGACCATCACAAAGATTGTGTGATATCTGCTAAGATGAAGGCGTGGCAGGGTGAGGATGGCGGGTATCCCCAGCCTTGCTGGCATCCTCTGGTCTGACTCACCCTGATTTCCCACCTAGATTATCATAACAGCTTCCTAAATGATCTCTCTGTTTCTACCTTCGTTTACTGTCTTGACCATCTGGTCTGGAAGCAGCAGACAGAGGGATCTTTTTAAAATAGAATTGCTAGACTTAGCAAATTAAGATATAGAATGCCCAGTTACATTTGAAATTTCAGATATGTTTTTTAAAAATGTTAGTATATCTCATGCTGCTCAGTGGGGTGCTGTACTTATACTTACCACTTTTTATTCATTATCTGAATTTGAAATCAACTAGGCATCCTGTATGTAACCTGGCACCGTATTTTATTTTATTTATTTTATTTATTTACTTATTTGTTATTTTTCTGAGTTGGAGACTCACTCTGTTGTCCAGGCTGGAGTGCAGTGGCAGGTTCACGGCCACCCTAGCATCAACCTGCTCGGCTCTGGTGATCCTTTCACCTCAGCCTTCTAAGTAGCTGGAACTATAGGCGCACACTACCACATCCAGCTAATTTTTTATTTATCGTATAATTTTTTATTTATTGTAAAGACAAGGTCTCGCTAAGTTGTCCTGGCTGATCTCAAACCTACGGGCTCAGGCAATCCACTCACTTTGGCCTCCCAAAGTGCTGGGATTACAGGCTTAGCCAATGAGCCCGGTTTTCTTTTCTTTTTTTTTTTTTTTTGAGTCAGAGTCTCACTTTGTTGTCCAGGCTGGAGTGCCATGGCACAATCACAGCTCACTGCATCCTCGACCTTCTGGGCTCAGGTGATCCTTCTACCTCAGCCTCCCGAGTAGCTGGGACTATAGGTGCCTGCCACCACAGCCGGCTCATTTTTCAACTTTTGTTTTTGGTAGAGATGAGGCCTCACTATATTGCCCAGGCTGGTCTCAGACTCCTGGGATCAGGCAATCCTCCTGCCTCTGCCTCCCAAAATGCTGGGATTACAGGCATGAACCATCCCACCTGGCTATAACTGTATTTTAAACCCTAATCCAGACCATACTCCAAATTCTGAAAAAACTTTTCACTTCACTCAGAGAAAAACATCAAAGTCCTTAAAATGACTAAGGCCCCTCCCAACTGTTGACGCTATAACCTTGTCTCCTGCTGGTTCCCTGACCTCTGTTCCAGCCACAGTGGATTCCTAGGTCCTTTCTCCCAGGACATTCCTCAAACACACCAACGTGCTTCTGCCTCGGGCCTTTGCAAAGGCCGTTTCCTCTTTCTAACAAGCTGTGTCTATCTCCAGATAAAAAGTACAGCTGACCGGGTGCAGTGGCTCTTGCCTGTAATCCCAGCACTTTGGAAGGCCGAGGTGGAAAGATCACTTGAGCCTAGGAGTTTGAGATCAGCCTGGACAACACAGCAAGACCTTGTCTCTACAAGGTGGCACATGCCAGTAGTCCTGGCTACTTGGGAGGCTGAAGCGGGAGGATCACCTGGGCCCAGGAGGTTGAGGCTGTAGTGAACCGTGATTGTGCCACTGCACTCCAGCCTGGGTGACAGAGTGAGACCCTGACTCTTAAAAAAAATAGATAACTTCCTTTAAATTTTTTCTCAGATGTTGCCTTCTCAGTGAGGAACACCTGACAACCTGTGTGTCTTAGTCTCTTCGAATTTCTGTAACAAAATATTATAGACTGGGTGACTTACACACAACAGAAATTCATTTCTCACAGTTTTGGAGGCTGGGAATTCCAAGGTCAAGGGGCTAACAGATTCCGTGTCTGGTGAGGGCTTGTTTCCTGGTTCATACATAGTACTTTCTCACTATGTCCTCACATAGTGGAAGGGGCAAAGGGGCTCTCTGGGTTCATTATAAGAGCACTAATACCATTCACAAGGGGTCCACCCTCAAGATCTTCCAAAGGTCTCACCTCTTTTTTTATTTTTTTGAGTCAGGGTCTTACTCTATTATCCAACCTGGAGTGCAGTGACATGATCATGGCTCACTGCAGCCTCAACCTCCCAGACTTAGAGTGAGCCTCCTGCCTCAGCCTCCTGAGTAGCTGGGACTACAGGCATGCACCAGCATGCCTGGCTAATTTTTTTGTAGATATGAAGTCCTGCAGTGCAACCTAGGCTGTTCCCTAACTCCTGGTCTCAAGCAGACCTCCTGTCTCCGCCTCAAAGTGCTGGGATTACAGGCATAGGATACCGTGCCTGGCTGGCCGCCCCTCTAATATCACCATCTTGGGGTTAGGATTTCATCATATGAAATTTAAGGGGACATAACATTCAGACCAGAAAACTGCGGCAGGCAGAAGAATGGTCCCCACAAAACGTCCATGTCTTAATCACCAGAATTTGTGAGAACATTACCATACAATGGTAACAGAGACTTTGCATATGAGATTAAGTCAAGTATCTTGAGATGTGAGGATTAGTCTGATAATTCAAATGGGCCCAATATATGCCCAAGCTTCTTATAAGAGAGAGGCAGGACATCCTTGACTGGAATAGTCACTTTCCTTCCTGGGAGAGTCACTTACTATATGGATTAGTAACTTTTTCTGCTGTGATGGTCCCTTTCTCTCCTGGGATGGTCACTTTATTGACTGAATAGTCACTTTCTCTCCTAGGATGATCACTTTCTTTCTTGGGATGGCCCCTTTTTCTATTGGGATGGTCTCTTTCTGTCCGAGGATGGTCACTTTGTCCACTGGGATGGTCACTTTCTGTACTGGGATGGTCACTTTTCTCTGGGCACCATCTTGATTCTTGTCCAGGGAGGCAAAGAGAGACTAATGAGGAATTTTTGGCAACCAGGGGATCCAATGGTTACTAAACTGCCTCCCTCTTCCACCTACAAAAAAATTGATGAGATACTTTCATATCTCTTTCTCTTTTCCTCTCTGTCTCTCTTCCTGTTTCTCTGTCTTCCTTTCTCTGTCTCTTTTTCTGTCTTCATTTCTCTGTGTGTCTCATTCTTTCTGTCCCTCTTTCTCTGTGTCTCTCTTTCACTCTTATTTCTCTGTCTCTCTTCTCTCTCTCTCTCTCTCTCTCTCTCTCTCTCTGTGTGTGTGTGTGTGTGTGTGTGTGTGTGGAGGGGGGGCGGTGTAAGGCTGAGGCAAAAGGCTCACCAGAGCCCAGTGGATCGACACTGGGATGGTCATCAGCATGCCACAGCACTCCAACCTGGACAACGGAGTGAGATTCCAACTCAAAAAAAAAAAAAAGGTAAAATTTTGTGTATATTTTACCACAGAAAAATAAACTCTAGGGAAACAAAGGACAGTTAGAAGTGCCATGAAATAAAGAGAAGTCAGCACGAGATAGTTCTGGGTGGACATCACGCTCTCTCTCTCTCTCTCTCCGTTTCTTCTCTCTCTTGTCTCTCTGTCTCTGTCTCTCTTTGTTTCTCTTTGTTTCGCCCTCTCCCCACCTCTTTCTCTTTTTGTTTCTCTCAGTCTCTCTGTCTCTGTCCTCTCTCTCTTCTCTCCCTCCCTCTCTCTCTCTCTCTCCCTCTCTCTCTCTTTCCCTCTCTCTCTCTGTTGTCTTTCGATCTCTCCCTTCCTCCCTCTACTTCTTCTCTCCTTCTCTAGCCACATAGCCCTGAAGAGACCACAGCCCCCCAGCTTTACATCTGTCTCCTCCAGCATCCTCTGCTGAAAGGAAGCATCTCACGCCTTTTCCCCCTCTTAATTCTCTGTTCTCCTCAGATGAGACTCTCAGCCTTCGAAGGGTGACAGTGGCCAGTGCAGGCCATCTCAGATGCATCGTTCTCCCTTGCAGCCCCGGGCTTGGACTCCTTGCTGCATGCTGTCCCTTGACGGGGCAACTTAGGGATTAGGATGGTCTCAGTGCAAGGAGCTGATTACCTAATGCCAGTGCAAGCACAAAAGACGCTGCATCATGTTGTCCAGCAGGCAGGTTTTGTGCAGAATCTCAGTGTGTCTCTAAAGATCACGCTCTCTGCTTTTACCACTCTGATGGCATCAGTGTTTGGCCTGCTGCTTCCTGATATCATCATGCATGGGACGGCTCCATGCATCACGTCCAGACCCCACCACGCTCACAGGTGAAGGTACAGTGTGCCCCACCCCTTGAGACTGTCCTCCCTTCCAGGGAGTGATGTTCACCCAGAACTTTCTTGTTCTGACTTCTCTTTATTTCATGGTGCTTCTAACTGTACTTGGTTCCCCTGGAGTTTATTTTTCTGTGGTAAAATGTACACACAATTTTACCTTTTCTATTTTTTGAGTTGAAGTCTCACTCAATTGTCCAGGCTGGAGTGCAGTGGCATGCTCATGGCCACCCCAGCGTCGACCTACTGGGCTCCGGCGAGCCTTTCGTCTCAGTCTTCCAAGTAGCTGGAACTACAGACGTGTGCTACCATGCCCAGCTAATTTTTTGATATATTGTAGAGACAAGGTCTCACCAAGTTACCCAGGCTGGTCTCGAACCCCTGGGCTCAGGCAGTCCTCTTGCCTCAGCCTCCCAAAGTGCTGGGATTACAGGCTTGAGCCACTTTGCCCTGCCTTTTTTTTTTTTTTAGATGGTATCTCACTCTGTCACCCAGGCTGGAGTGCAGTAGTGCTGTCATAACTCACCACAGCCTCCAACTCCTGGGCTCAAGTGATCCTTCCACCTCAGCCTCTCAGGTATCTGGGACTATAGGCACACACCACCATGCCCAGCTAATTTTTTTAATTTGTTGTAGCGACCAAGTCTTAATTTGTTGTCTAGGCTGGTCTCAAACTTCTGGCCTCAAGTGATCTTCCTGCCTTTGCCTCCCAAATTCCTGGGATTACAGGCATGAGCCACCACTCCTGGCCCACTCTAACCATTTAAAAGTGCATAATTCAGTGCCACTAAGCACACCCACAATGTTGTGCAACCATCAACACTATGTCGTTTCAGAAATTTTGAATCACCCCAAAAGGAAATCCCATACCCTCTTTCCTAGTCCCTGGAATCCACGACATTGCCGTCCATCTCTATGGACTTCCCTATTCTGTAAATTTTCTATAAATGGAGATTTACCACATGTGGTCTTCTGTGTCTGTGGTCTTCTATGTCTGGCATCTTTTCCTGAGCCTGGTGTCTCTGAGGTCCACCCATGTTATGAGCTACATCAGAACTTCCTTGTGATTTCAGGAACAATAACAATCTGTGGTGAGGATGGACTGCATTGTGGTTTTCCATCCATCAGGGGAGGGACGCTTGTCATAGTCCTACCTTCAGGCTATTACGAATAGTTCTGTTGTGAACACATTTTCTTAGACCACTCCAGACTTTGAAAGGGAATGGAATTTTTTTTTTTTTTGAGTCAGAGTCTCACTCTGTCACCCACACTGGAGTGCAGTGGCACAATCACGGCCACTGCAGCCTTGACCTGCTGGGCTCAGGGGATCCTTCCATCTCAGTCTTCTAAGTAGCTGGAACTATAGGCATGTGCCACCACACCCAGCAAATTTTATTTTATTTTATTTTTTATTTTTTTCATAGAGACAAGGTCTTGCCAAGTTGCCCAGGCTGGTCTTGAACCCTTGGGTTCAGGCAATCCTCTCACCTCGGCCTCCAAAAGTGCTGGGATAACAGGCGTGAGCCACTGTACCTGGTTGGAATTGTGACAACTAGCTTGGACAAGTCATTCACCCATGGAGGCTGGACCCCCTTCTGCCTCAGAAAAGGCAGACTTCCTCGGGGCTGATCAGTAAAAACAGGGAAGGCCCCATAGTAGAGATACTAACGGCAGGGGATATGGGCTCTGAGAACTGTTAGAATTCTAAGCTTTCAGGACTGAGGTGGGAAGTGAACCTAGTTCTTGTATCTTTTTTTTTTCTTTTGAGTCGAAGTCTCACTCTGTCTCCCTGGCAATCTTTCTGCTTCAGCTTCCCAAAGTGCTAGGATGAGAGGTGTGAACCACCCCGTCTGACCATCCTAAGCTGGGTGGCTTCAGCCAATCTACTTGAACTCTCTGTGCCTCGGTTTCCCTCATTTGCTAAATGGGATAATAGCAACAGCATCTCGTAGGATTGTGAGGCTAAAATCTATTAATTCGTGCAGAATACTTATGACAGTGCCTGGCAGAGAGGTGACACTTCACAAAGGCTAGTTGTTATTCTTATCAGTGGTAATGGTAATAGTAGAAAAAAGACAAGGAGGAATAGAAATTAAAGGGGAAAGGAGGAATAAGAGAAGAAGGAGGAGGAGGAGGGAAGGGAGAAAAGGAAAACGAGGAGGAGAAGATGGGAAGCAGGAGGAAAAAGAGAGAGACAGAGATGGACTGTGTCTGGGGGCTTGGGAAAGCAAGTCTGAGAAATTCCTCAGAAGCTGATGATCTGGGCATCCTTGTCATTGCCACTTTTGTGTCCCGGGCTCAGCCCCCCCCCCCACACTCCTCCTGTTAGGGAACCACCCAGAGACTTGCTCCTGCCTGCCCTAACACCTCTGTTGCCAGGCAACCCTCTGCACCTTCTCCAGCTCTCCAACCTCATGGAGTTTGGGACTTCTGTCCAAACCCAGATAAAGTCAGAACGCTCTGAAGACAGGGTGAGAAAAGAAGAAATGTGACCTGAGGTTAGAAAATTCAGATCGCCTGAACATTTTTGATACCCAGCTCTGGGCATAATCACCATCTCCTTCATCACCATCATAAATAGCCACTATGTATTGAGCACTTGCTGTAGAGAGGCCTGCTACTACAACCCATGAATTAACTCACAGATCCTCCCAACAACGCTATGAAGTAGGCAATATTATGTCCCAGTTTAACAGATGAGGGAACTGAGACACAGAGCAGTGGAGACACTTGTCCAAGACCACGCAGCAAGGAAGTGACTCATTCGTGGGGCTGAGAGCAGTTCCTTGTCTTTTCCTCACCACAAGCTCTCCTGCTTCTCCTTTCTTGCTTCACCAAGGTCTCTTTGTAAAAGGAAAGACCCGATTCCCATCAGTATGATATGTTCTTAGCACAGTTAAGGTAGGAAGATTACCCTGTGGGCCTGATCTAATCACACAAGCCCTTAAGTAGAGCATTTCCACCAGCCTGTATAGAAGGGGAGGTTTGAAGGGGAGGAGGATTTACTTGACTATCGCTGGCTTTAGCAAGGAGGAAATGAATTCTGCTAACAGCCAGTGAGCTTGTAAGAGAAATATAAGCCCCTTATGAATACCATAGCCCTGGCTGATGCCTAGGGAGACTCTGAGCAGAGAATCCAGTATATTCTGCTGGCCTTTGTGAGATAATACATTTGTGTTATTTCAAGCCGCTATATTTGTCATCATTTATCATGCAGCATTTGGAAAATAATATACCAGCTTTAAAACTCTCTCTCTCTCTCTTTTTAGCTCTCCATTGGGAAGCTCTTTTTTTTAATATTCAGAATTCAAGTTAGGTCTTTCTGACTCCAAATCCTGAATTATTTTTAATTTTTTTAATCTGAAATTTTTTTTTCTTTTTTGAGATGAGGTCTCGCTATATTGCCCAGGCTGGTCTTGAACTCTTGGGCTCAAAAAAAAGGAAAAGAATAAAAAAGAGGAAAGGCCCCTCCTCTCTCCCAATGTCTCTCTGTAAAGAAACACAAATCCTCGCATAAGCAGATATGCATAAGCACCCAGAGAGACACCACACAAGTCATTTAGGCACAGACCCCTGTCTTAAGTCACTACCATTATCATTGTCATCAGCATCACCATCACAAATAGCTACTATTTGTTGAGCAAGTACCATATGAAAAGCTTACTGCTAAAAACATCACATAGATTAACTCACTAAGCCTTCAACAACCGTATGAAGTATGTAACGTTATTATCCCAATTTAACAGATAAGGAAACTGAGGCACAGAGACATGAAGAAAGGCAAAAAGGCACACAGTTTGGGCACAATGGCTCACACCTGTGATCCCAATGTTTTAGGAAGCTGAGGCAGGAGGATTACCTGAGCCCACTGAGCAACACAGTAAGACCTCATCTCTATAAAAGGAAAAAAAAAGCCAGGCTTAGTGGTGTGTGCTTGTAGTCCCAGTTACTCGGGAGGCTGAGGCTGGAGGATAGCTTGAGCCCAGGAGGTCGAGGCTGCAGTGAGCAGTGATCGTGCCACTGAACTCCAGCAACAGAGTGAGACCCTGACTCAAGGAAAAGAAAAGGCTCACACAGCACAAATGCAAACAGAAAGCCTCATAGGAATGCTCACAAAAGCACTCACAAACACAGAGGCACAGAGACCATAAACACCCAGAAAAATGTACTTACTCACAATATGCCTGCACAAATGCAGCCATACAATCAGAAGCACAAATGAACTGAGCCACAAATGCTTAGAAACACAGAGGAAAAAATACACACATGCATATATACACAAAGAAACATATGCACAGAGGCAGGCCCAAGCACAGATGGACACAAGCAGACACAAAAACCCATGAATTACAACTACAGGAAAAAACACCAAGAGTCCTAAACACAGCCGTGTGCCATGAACACACACACACACAGAGACACATATGGAAAGATGTGCCTACACAGAACCATTTTTTTTTTTAGTCAGAGTCTCATTCTGTCACCCAGGCTGGAGTGCAGTGGCATGCTCACAGCCACTGCAGCCTTGATCCTCCATTCTTAGCCCCCTGAGTAGCTGGGACTACAGGTGCATGTCAGTACACCTGGCTAATTTTTTATATTTATTGTAGAGACAAGGACTCACCAAGTTGCCCAGGTTGGTCTCCAACCCGTGGGCCCAGGCAATCCTCTCACCTCAACTTCCCAAAGTGCTGGGATTACAAGTGTAAGCCACTGTGCCCTGCAGATTGTTAGTATTTTATTGATTTGTAGTTATTGTTTATATAAAAAATAGCATCCTGGGGGGGGTGGGATTGGCAGTTGAGGGAAACTACTAGGGGAGGGAGGGGCGTACCTCATCAACAAGGGTACCTGCATGGTCAATGTTTATATACCTAACTCTGAAATGTACCCCACATCTTTATAATAAAAAATTTTAAAAAGATAGCATCCTATAAAATAATTTTTATTTTGTTTGTTTCTTTTTGAGTCAGAGTCTCACTCTGTCACCCAAGCTGGAATGCAGTGGCATGCTCATGGCCTCGACCTGCTGGGCTCAGGCAATTCTTCCATCTCAACCTTCCAAGTAGCTGGAACTACAGGTGTGCACCACCACACCCGGTTAATTTTTTGATTTACTATACAGACAAGGTCTTACCAAGTTGCCCAGGCTGGTCTCGAACCCGTGGGCTCAGGCAATCCTCTCGCCTCCGCCTCCCAAAGTGCTGGGAAGACAGGCATGAGTCACTGCGCCCAGCTACACAGGAAATCTTATACACACAGATCCTTGCACGTATACACACAAACAGCACATGTGCATGCATGCACACACACACACACCAGAAACACAAGCACAACTCCAAGACAATTGCAGAAGCAGCATAAATGTGCCAAAAGGGACCCAAGGAAAGACTGGGATTGGAAAGAGCCTCTCACAACACAGAGGGCACCTGGTCCACTGTCAAGGGAGAGTGGGCACCGAGAAGCCCAACCCTCACCTGCATGCAACCTGCTTATGTAGCAATCCTCACTTGCACCCCACAACTCTACAATAAAATAAATTAAATTAAATATAGACAGAATGAGCCTCTCAGAACCATTGCTCAAAGAGTCAGTATCCAGACTAGGTATATTAGTCAGAAAAGCAGAACAAATGGGATATATATACAAGGAAAGGCCCCCCAAAACTGGAATTATCTTTTGGAGGGCTTGTGCCTCGTAGGACAGGCTTCCCCTGCTAGGTAAGTATTCCAGGAACCCACCAGCATCTGTGTACCAGCAAGCATTGTTGTGAGAGGTTGCATTAGGCTTCAGTGACTTTTCTGGGGTGATTCTTTCAGTGTGTTTGCTCATTTTATGACGGGTGATTTTCTCAAAAAAAAAAGAAAGAGGGAGAGAGAGAGAAAAGAAAGAAAGAACGAACGAAAGAAAGAAAGAACAAAAGAAAGAAAGAAAGAAAGAAATCCTCAAAGGGAAACGTTTTGTCACTGTGGAAGAGGTGAAACAAAAAAACGGCAGAAGCACTAAAAGGCATCCAAATGGGCGAGTTCAAAAACTGTTTTGAACAATAGAAAAAGTGTCTTGACAGGTGTATTTCATCCAACGGAGAGTACTTTGAAGGTGATTGACATTTAAACATGTAAGAATAAATAAAAAATCTTTTATAAATAAATTTCGAATTTTTTGGGTCCCCCTCTCATATATATGAAGAGATCTGTTATGAGAAATTGGTTCATGCAACTATGGAGGCTGAGAAGTCCCACGATCCCTCGTCTGCAAAATGGTGCCCCAGGAGAGACAGTGATGTTGGTTCAGCCCAAGTCTGAAGGCCCAAGAACCATTTGCACTGATGGTGTAAATCCCAGGCCAAGGGCAGGAGAAACCCCACGTCCCAGCTAAAGTTGGCAGGCAGGAAGCAAAGGTACAAACTCCCTCTTCCTCCACCCTTGATTCTACTCATGCCCTTGATGGACTGGATGGTGGCCATCCACAGTGGAAAGGCTATCTGCAGTACTGAGCACACTGGTACAAAGGCCAATCTCACCCAGAAACACCCTCACAGGCATGCTCAGATATAATGTTTAATCGATGCACCCCATAGCCCAGTCAAGTTGACACATAGACTTGATCATCATGGCCAGGTGTGGTGGCTCACACCTAATCTCAGCACTTTGACAGGCCAAAACAGGAGAAATGCTTGAGCCCAAGAGTTCAAGACCAGCCAGGGTAACACAGTGAGACTTCATCTCTACAAAAAAATAAAAAATTAGCCAGATGTGGTGGTCAGTCCCAGCTACTTGGGAGGTGAGGTGGGAGGATCACTTGAACCCAGCAGGTCAAGGCTGTGGTGAGATGTGATCATGCCATTGCACTCCAGCCTGGACGACACAGTGAGACCCTCACTTGAGGAAAAAAAAATTGTGGATGATCTTTTCTTCTGGCACTTATTTCAGTTTATAATTACACATTCATTAGTGTGATTGTGTGATTAATATCTGTTTCTATCACCAGACTGTCAGTTCATTGGGGGCTTTGTTTACTCCCTAATTGCCACTCGATAAAAAATAACAGCATGGCTGGGTGCAGTGGCTCATGCCTGTAATCCCAGCACTTTGGGAGGCCAAGGCAGGGGGATTGCTTGAGCTCAGGAGTTGAGATTGGTCTGGGCATCATAGCAAGATGTCATCTCTACAAAAAAAATTAGTCAGGCATGGTGATGCCTATAGTCCCAGCGGCTCAGGGGGCTGAGGTGGAAGAATTGCCTGCGTCCGGGAGACAGAGGCTGCAATAAGCTGTGATTGTGCCACTGCACTCCAGCCTGGGTAACAGAGTAAGACCCTGCCTCAAATAATAATAATAATAATAATAATAATATAGTTACACCCATGGGCTAGGCAGTCTCCTAGGAGATTAGCAGGAATTATGATCACATTTACCCCCACAATGACCCTGGGAACTAGCCACTGAAACACAGAAGGGTCACTACCCATGGTTCCAGCTACTTAGGAGGCTGAGGATGGAGGATTGCTTGAGCCCAGGAGGTCGAGGCTGCAACGATGAACCGTGATGGTGCCACTGCACTCCAGCCTAGGCAACAGAGCTGTTGGTTGCTCTGGCTACACGTGGTAGAACCAGAGTTCCAAATCAGCCTGTGGAGGCTGCCTGTACTTGTTGGATGATGGCGTGATGGGTATCTCCACTTCTCTCCCCCCACGAGCTCAGCACACAAAGGAATGAAGAGAATGCGTCCCGCTAAGAGTGTATCTGAGTCTGAGACTCTGAGTGAAGCCTTAGCTAATAGCAAAGGGTACTCCACCTTTCCTAGGTGACAAAGTTATCTCCTTGGCAAGGAAGTTGCTTTTAACCCTGGGACAACTTATAATGACAGCTGTCCCTCAGTACACACAGAAGACTTGTTCCTGGGCCCTCCCATTTATCAAAATCCACACATATGGAAGTCCAGCATTCACCCTGGGATACCCACAAATAGAGAAACATCGCCCTCCATATTCATGGGATTCCTATTACCGCCAATACCGTGTCTTGGATCCTCCTTTTGTTGAAAAAAATCCACTTATTCGTGGATCCACACAGTTCAAACCTGTGCTATTCAAAAACCAACTGTGTGTTATAAATGCTATAATATTTATATCATGCAGTATAAATATGATGCTTATCTATATATGTAATTATATATATGATTAACATAATATATAGTAATATATGTGTCTTTTTTTTCAATGTTCAGTTTCCTTTAATGACCCCTTTCTTCCTGAAGGGCAGGTGCAGGCAGCTAGGCAATGGCAATAGAAGTTCACTTGAAGGTCTTGCCCTGATTGAAAGCTTTGCCCACATGCTGGAAACCCCCTCCCAGGAAAAGTACTCTCACACCAAGTATCTGAATATAGAAATGCTTTTAGTCAAAATTTCAGCGAGGAGAAATAAGTTCAGGAGAACTGTTGTACAACATGATGACTCTAGTTAACCATGTATTGGGCTGGGCACAGTGGCTCACACCTATCCTCATGCCTTGGGTGACTGAGGCAAGAGGCTACTTGAGCCTAGGGGTTTGAGACCAGCCTGGGCAACATAACAAGACTTCATCTGTAACAACAACAACAACAAAAAAAAAAAAACAGGAAAAAAATAAGCTTGGTGTGGTGGTGCATACCTGTGATCCCAGCTACTCAGGAGGCTGAGGAGAGAGAGTTGCTTGAGCCTAGGAGATCTCAAGGTTGATGAGCTGTGATCATGACACTGCACTCCAGCTTGGGCAGAGTAAGACCCTCAACTCAAAAAAAAATGAATAATAAGTTGTTTTGTTCACTTACATTTGACTTCTGGGCTAGTAAGTGGCACAACACAGAGTCACTTTTCTCTACTCCAGAGTGCATGACCATGTCACAAACAGACACCAAACCAAAGGTGTTGAAGTTCCAAAGCTTTAATCCCAAGTCAGATCACAGTCGGGTCAGACCCTGAGATCCCCCT
>NW_007260304.1:410379-410755 GCF_000164805.1 Carlito syrichta
CCTTCACCCCCTCCCCCCGCACCCCACCCTGAGCTGCAGACCTCACAAGTCTCTCTCTGCAAGGGACTCAATCCAGACCTGGGAAAGGAAGAACACTCCTCCCAACTCCCACCTGAGACACCTCCCCCCCATTCCCCACCCACATCCAAGTTACCCCATCAGGTCTCGCCAGCCTTCCCTGGAGACCCTCGTTTGCAAAAAAAATCTCTTCCCGTCCCACCCCCAAACGAACCGAATACAGCCACCATCGAGAAAAACATATTTACAAAGGGAAAGGAGGAGGAGGAGACGCAAAGCAGGGTTGTAGAAACAATGTGGGGGCGCGGGGCAGGGGGAAGACGGTTCCTCTAGTACAAGGGTATCAAACCCCTGGGCC
>NW_007260304.1:410947-416295 GCF_000164805.1 Carlito syrichta
GAGAATGTGATCACACACTATCTCCCCTACACACTGTCCGTGGAAAAATATCTTCCACGAAACCGGTCCTTGATGCCAAAAAGGTTGGGGACTGCTGCTCTACGAGACGGAACAAAAGATTTGGGGGAGGGGGGAAAGAAGACAGTGCCAGGGTTTGGAGGTGGCTCTAAGTGGCCTGGTGCCCCCGCTTGGGACACAGCGACCCCCAGGGCCGGGAAGGCAGCGTGAGCAGCAGAAAGCAGCCGGCCGCCAGCAGCAGGATCAGGCCGGCCCCCACGCCGCAGCCCAAGGACCAGGAGTATTCGTAGGCCAGGGGCGGGGCCGGGGGAGGCTCGGGGCTGACCCTCTGCAGCAGGGCTCGCATGGAATGCCGGAACACCTCCAGGCTCACCAGGAGAAGCAGGCCTACGGAGAGAGGAGAGGGGACAGCTGCGCTCAGGCCCCCTCCCCCGCCCCGCGGGGACCCCAGCGGAGGCCTCAGTGCCCCCCCAGACACTCCGTCCCATGCTTGCACCAAGACACCTACCTGGGAGGCCCCCCCACACACATGCCACACCTTCCCACGCATGCACTCACAAATACTTACTAAACACCTGCTGTACAGCAGGGCACCATTGGGGAAGCTGAAGACAAAGAGGAAAATAAGACACAAATTCACAGAGACAGAAAGCGGAGGCCGGGTGTGGAGGTTCACACCCATAATCCCAGCACTTTGGGAGGCTGAGGCTGGAGGATTGATTCAGCCCAGGAGCTTGAGACGAACCTGGGCAACATAACAAGACCTCGTCTCTACAAAAAGTCAAAAAATTAGTTAGACATGGCGGTGTGCACCTGTAGTCCCAGCTACTCAGGAGGCCAAGGTAAAAGGATCACATGAGGCCAGGAGGCTGAAGTTGTCGTGAGCTATAATTGAACCACTGGGCTTCAGCCTGGATGACAGAGCAGGGACCCAACTCTAAAAATTATTTTTTTTAAAAAAAGAGTGATAGGCTGGGCGTGGTGGCTCAAGCCTGTAATCCCAGCACTTTGGGAGGCCCAGGTGAGAGGACTGCCTGAGACCACGGAGTCGAGACCAGCCCGGGCAACTTGGTGAAACTTGTCTCTACAATAAAAATGAAAAAATTAGCCGGGTGTGGTAGTATGTGCCTGTAGTTCCAGCTACTTGGAAGGCTGAGGTGGAAAGATCGCCTGAGCCTAGCAGGTCGACGCTGGGGTGGCCTTGATTATGCCACTGCTCTCTAGCCTGGGCAATGGAGTGAGACTCCAACTCAAAAAAAAAAAGAGTGCTAGTGATGGGGTTCACAAAATTTTATTAAAGTCAAGTTCAATTCAATCTGATAAAAAAACAAAACCAAAGACCGGCTCGATGGCTCATGGCTTTAAAATCCCAGAACTTTGGGAGGCTGAGATGAGAGGATTGCCTGAGACCAAGAATTTGAGACCAACCTGGACAACATAGCGAGATTTTGTCTCTACAAAAAGATTAAAAAATTAGCCAGGCTTGGTGGCGAGCACCAATGGTCCCAGCTTCCCTGGAGTCTGAAACGGGAGGATCGCATGAGCCCAGAAGGTCGAAGCTGCAGTGACCTGTGAGCGTGCCACTGCCCTCCAGCCTGGGCAGAGAATGAGACCCCCAACTCAAAAAAAAAAAAGGCAAATGAGAGAACAAAAAATAAAAACAAGATAAAGACCCTGCCCAAATGGAGTTTATATTCTACTTGAAAGAAGGAGGTATAAATGAATAAGCCAAGACTTGCAGGACTCACATGCCCATGGGGCTGAGGAGAAAATATAAACACACAACCAGCTGGCAAGCAAGGTGGGAACAAGGACTAACAGAAACCAAGTCCAGCACCAGTCAGCCACAGCCCTTCGGAAATGGGATCCTAACTTGCCAGACCTTCTGATTTTTCAAGACTAGCCAGAATTGGTTACGTGATCATTTTCATGGGAATTTGCCCACCCTTAATTGTCAGCTCAGAAAAAAAAATTTTGTGTGTTGGGGTCTCCCTTTGTCACCCAGTCTGGAGTGCAGTGCGCACGATCACAGCTCACTATAGCCTCGACCTCCTGGGCTCAGGCGATTTTTCTTCCTCTGCCCCCCAAGTAGGTGGGACTACGAGCATGTGCCACCACACCCAGCTAATATTTTTTTTCACTTTTTGTAGAGATGAGTTCTTGCTATGCTGCCCAGGCTGGTCTTGAACTCCTGAGCTCAAGCAATTCTCCTGCTTCAGCCTCCCAAAGTGCTGGAGTTACAGGCATGAGCCTCCTCTGTACACGACCCAAAAAAAATCTTTGCATACTGCTCGCCAAACAAAGCTCATCTCCTGGCCATCACTGGCCTGCAGGCTGCCCGGTTGCAACTTCCAAAATAAACAAATGAGTAGACAAGGTAATTTCAGACAGTGATACCCGATAGGGGGGAAATAAAAACAGGGAGGGTGACACCCAGGGGTGGAGTGGGGACTTTAGAGGGTGTCATCATGAAAAGCCATTTGAACCGAGACTTAAAGGATGACAAGAAGCCAGCCATATGCAACACTAAGCCATGGCTGTTCCAAGCAGAAGGAATGACCAACACAAAGGCCCTGTGGTAAGACAGAGCATGTTGTGCTTGAGGAAAGAGAAAAGGTCGATCGGGTGTGGTGGCTCATGCCTGTAATCCCAGCACTTTAGGAGGTCGAGGTGGGAGGACTGCCCGAGCCCAGGAGTTTGAGACCAGCCTAGGCAACATAGTGAGACCCCATCAGAAAGAGAGAGGGGGAAGGAGGCAGAAGAGGAGGGAGGGAGAGAGTGAGGGAAGGAGGGAGGGAGGAAAAGAAGGAAGGAAGGAAGAAAGGAAGGAAAGAAGGAAGGAAGAAAGGAAGGAGAAAAAAAAGAAGCCTGACCAGAGCAAAGAGGGACCCCATCTCAGAAAGAAAGAAACAAAGAAGGAAGGAAGGAAAGAGAGAGAGAGAAGGGGGGGAGGAAAGACAGAGAGAGGGAGGGAGAAAGAAAGGAAGGAAAGAGAGGGAGGGAGGGAGGGAGGAAGGGAAGGAGGGAGGAAGTTTGGTCAGTGTGGCCCGGAACAAAGAGGCTTGGGGCGGGGAGAGGTGGTAAGGGAATTGCAGAGGTGGGAGGAGTGGGTCAATGGAACGCTCTGAGGGTCTTCCATGAGTCATGGATCCAGCTGCCTCCTCTCTGACACCCTGGAGTTCAGCCCCAACCCCCTTTCCTGGCCCTCCTTCCTCCCTGCCCCCCAACTCCCCTGTGGTTTAGCCAGGGGTCTGCAGAGTGCAGCCAGTCGAGGTTTAGCAGCCCCCTGCTCCACAAGAGAAGACAGAGAAACCTCTAGACAAGGCGTTCCCTTCACTCCTTTGCTAATTCTTGCATCCTTGCTTTATCCAACAGCTCTTCATTGAGCTCTTATTACAAAATATATATAATACAATAGACAAATGATTAGCCGGGCGTGGTGGTACACACCTGTAGTTCCAGCTACTCGGAGGCTGAGGCAGATGGATCACCTTAGCTCAGGAGGTCAAGGCTGTGGTGAGCCATGATCATGCCACTGCACTCCAGCCTGGGTGACAGAGTGAGACTCTGACTAAAAAAAAATAAAATAAAATATAAACGAGACTAACAAAGTCCCTGTGGTTCTGGAGTTTCATCCAAGAAGAACTGGACAGTAATCAGTTAATTGCAGTGCTGTGGGTGAAAGAGTGTTTCTCTCCCAAAAGTTCACATGTTGGGGTCCTGACCTCCAGTACCTCGGAATGTGACTATATTTGAAGACATCGTTTTTAAAGAGATAATTAGGCCGGGCATGGTGGCTCCCACCTGTAATCCCAGCACTCTGGGAGGCTAAGATGGGAGGATTGTGTGAGTCCAGGAGTTCAGGACCAACCTGGGCAACATAGTGAGACCTCATCTCAACAAAAAAATCAATAGTCAGGCGTGATGGCATGCACCCATAGTCCCACCAACTTGGGAAGCTGAGGTGGAAGGATTGTCTGAACTTAGGAGGCAGAGGCTATGGTGAACCATGATTGTGCCACTGCACTCCAGCCTAGGTGAGAGTGAGACCCCGACTCAAATAAATAAATAGATGGATAAATGATAGATAGATAGATAAGTAAGGTAAAGTGTGGTCATCAGAGTGGACTCTAATCAAGCAAGTGTGGTGTTCTTGTAAGGGAAGGAAATTTGGACACTGACGGTACAGAGGGTGGACCATCTAAAGACACAGGGAGAAGGTGGCCACCTACAAGCCAAGAAGAGAGGCCTCAAGGTCGGACGTGGTGGCTCACCCTGTAATCCCAGCCCTTTGGGAGGCCGAGGCAGGAGGATCGCTTGAGCCCAGGAGGTCAAGACCAGCCTGGGAAACACAGCGAGACCTTGTCTCCACAAAAAAATTTTTAAAATTAGCCAGGTGTGGTGGTGCATGTCTGTAGTCCCAGCTACTCAGGAGGCTGAGGTGGAAGGATCGCCTGAGCCCAGGAGTTTGAGGCTGCAGTGAGCTGGGATCTCACCACAGCTCTCTGGGCTGGGTGACAGAGTGAGACCCTAACAAATAAAATGAAATGAAATGATGCCAATGGCCCAGGCATGGTGGTTCACACCTGTAATCTCAGCACACTGAAAGGCCAAGGCAAGAGGACTGCCTGAGTGCGGAGATTTGAGACTAGCCTGAACAACATAGTGAGACCTCATCACTACAATAAATCAAAACATTAGCCAGGTGTGGTGGCATGCATCTGTGATTTCGGCTACTTGGGAGGCTGAGGCGGAAGGATCACCTGAGCCCAGCAGGTTGAGGCTGTGGTGGCCGTGAGCATGCCACTGCGCTCTAGCCTGGGTGACAGCGTGAGACTCCAACTCAAAAAAAAGAAATTAAAAATTAAAAAAAAAGAAAGAAAGTTTGCCAACGGAATGGCTGTGGAGGTGTAACAACAGAAGAACAAGACTGACTTCCAGATTTTGGTCTAAGCTGTGAGGAAGCACACAGTGGCCTGCAGGCCACAGAGTATATATTTACAGCTCCCCGGACCATATGGTCTCTGTGGCAGCCACCGACTCTGTAGCGAGAGGCGGCCACAGACCACACACACGTGAATGTAATGGCTGTCATCCAAGAACACTATATTTTCGGACACTGAATTGTGAATTTCATGTAATTTTCACGTTCCTGAAATAGGATTCCTTTGAATTTTTTTCCCCCAACATTTAGCTCATGGGTCAAATAAAAACAATGGCAGCCAGGCTTGATGGCTCAGCCTGTAATCCCGCGCCTTTGGGAGGCTGAGGTGAGTGGATTGCCTGAGCCCGTGGGTTTGAGACCCACCTGGGCAACTTGGTGAGACCTC
>NW_007260304.1:416415-428264 GCF_000164805.1 Carlito syrichta
GATCGCCGAAGCCCAGCAGGTCGAGGCTGCGGTGGCCGGGAGCGGCCACTGCACTCCAGTCTGGGCGACAGAGTGAGACTCCAACTCAAAAAAAAAAAACAATGGCAGATGAAATTCGGCCCACGGGCCACAGTTTCTGAGGCCTGGCCTCGACACTAGCTCTGTGGCAGGAATCTAACAAATGCCTTCACATCACCCCTTCTACCTCACCTGATGAGGTAGGTACCATGACGACATCCACTTTACAAGTGGGAAAACTGATGCCCAGAGGGTGGGGTTTGGGCCTAAGCCCAGCTGGGTCCACACTGTAGGCTATTATTTTCTCAGCCACGCCATGATGCCTCCGCCTTGACCCAGTCTGACTTATGACCCACAAGGGCACACGTGGTCTGGCCCCCGCCAGCCTTCCTCAGTCTCTTCGTTTTGTATTTATAGCATTCATCGCGGTTGTAGTTAGGGATATATATTGGTGCATATGAAGGCTGTCTCTTTTCTTTTCTTTTCTTTTCTTTTCTTTTTTTGAGTTAGTGTCTCACTCTGTTGCCCAAGATGGAGTGCAGTGGCACGATCACGGTTCCACTGCAGCCTCCGTCTACTGGGTTCAGGTGATCCTTCTGTCTCAGCCTCTCAAGTAGCTAGAACCACAGGCACATGCCACCACACCTGGCCAATTTTTTTTTTTTAACTATAGAGACAAGGTCTTGCTGTGTTGCCCAGGTTGATTTCGAACCACTGGGCTCAGGCAATCCTCTCACCTCTGCCTCCCCAAGTATTGGTATTACAGGCGTGAGTCACCGCACCCAGCAATATTATTTCTTTCTTTTTGAGTTGGAGTCTCACTCTGTCACCCAGACTGGAGTGTAGTGGCCGCTCCCGGCCACCGCAGTCTTGGCCTGCTGGGCTCCGTCAATTCTTCCGCCTCAGCCTTCCAAGTAGCTGGAACTACAGGCGTGTGCTACCACTCCCGGCTAATTTTTTAATTTATTGTAGAGATGAGGTCTCACCAAGTTGCCCAGGCGAGTCTCGAACCCGCAGGCTCATGCAATGCACTCACCTCAGTCTCCCAAGGCGCCGAATTACAGGCTGAGCCACCAAGCCCGGCTAATATTATTTCTTTATCTAATTTCTCTCTCCCCTACTAGACTATAAACCCATGAGTGCAGCAAACAGGTCTGTCTCATAGCTCCAACACATGTAGGTCTGCTTCAACCCAACACATCTATTAAAAGAAAACTATATAATCTGAACATGACCCTTCATCTAGGGAAACCTCAAAAGCCCAAACTGCCCCAATCCCTGACACCCAATGTAGCCACAGTAATTACAACAGCAAACCCACCTGCACTTTGATTTGGCTGTGCAATTTGAAAAATATTTTCATGCCCAAGACCTCCATAAATCACTTTATTTTTGAGTCAGGGTCGCACTCTGTCCCCCAGGCTGGAGTGCAGCCTCAACTTCCTGGGCTCAGGTGATCCTTCTGCCTCAGCCTGCCAAGTAGCTGGGACTACAGGTATGCACCACCACCATGCCTGGATAATTTTTTTTTTGTAGAAATGAAGTCTCACTATGTTGCCCAGGCTGGTCTCCAACTCCTGTGCTTAAGCGATCCTCTTACTTTGACCTCCCAAAGCGCTGGGATTACAAGCTTGAGCCATCGTGCCTGGCCATTTTTAAATTTTTTTAGAGGCGGGATCTCGTCTGGGTTGATCTCGAACTCCCAAGCTCAAATAACCCTCACATCTCCGCCCCCCTAAAGTGTTGGGATTACAGGCATGAACTGTTGCACCTAATACATGCTATTTTATTACCACCATCACCACCACTATCATCACCGACATCATCCACTGCCAATACAACTGTCACCACCATACTTGGGACAATTTCTACTTCTTGTAGAACTGCCGGCTTAAATGTCACTTTCTTGGGGAGATTCTCTGACATAACCCCACCACCACAGGTTGTACCCTTAACACCCTTTATCCCAACACTTAGCACTTCTTTTTTTCTCTTTTTTGAGTTAGAGTCTCTCTCTGTCTCCCAGACTGGAGTGCAGTGGCATGCGCATGGCCACCACATCCTCGACCTTCTGGGGGCTCAGGTGATCCTTCTGCCTCAGCCTTCCAAGTAGCTGGTAATAGTAGGCATGCACCACCATGCCCGGCTAATTCTTTGATTTATTGTGGGGATGAGGTTTCACCAAGTTGCCCAGGCTGGTCTCAAGCCCCTGGACTCAGGCAATCCTCTTGCCTCTGCCTCCCAAAGTGCTAGGATGACAGGCATGAGCCACCACACCTGGCAACTTAGCACAATTCTAGTTGAATGATTATACATGTAATGATCGACTACAGCCTACCTCTGCCAAAATTGAGGCCTGTGAGAGCAGACACAGAATCTATCTTACTCAGTCTTGTATCTCTAGCCCTTACCACATCTCCCAGAACGTAGTAGACACTCATCAACACACCAAGCAATGAGGTTTATGTAATTAATGACTTTCCTATTCACTTTAGAAAACATTTGATCCAACAAAGATACCAAGGCCCAGAAAATTAGAGAAGCCTTCCCAAGGTCACACGGTGACTCAGGGCACAGCCTAGGAAGGAACCTCAACCACTCGACTCCCAGTTAAGCAATCATTCCATCAGACTATGCCCTGAACCTACAAGGACTCCACACAAACATAGCTCCTGCAATGCAGCTAGGAGGTACTATGACAGACACACTGTGGAATAAGAAGACCCAGTGTTAAGCCCCACCTCTGCCCTCATTGACTGTGTGACTATGAGGAACTCATCTGACTTCTCTGAGCCTCGACTTTTGTATCTATAAAATGGAAGGTGGTAATCCCTACCTAGTAGAACTGTTGTTAAGATCTGAACTGGATGTACAATCAACTGGGGTGTGTATGATTCTTGAGGACTACATCTCAAAAGATGCAGCATTTTACCTGGAACTTCAACTCCAAGAATGCAATAGCTCTTGCAGACCTTAGGTCCCAAATCGAAAAGAGTGATGGGAGACCACCCAATTTGGAGCCAACAATAGTGCTTGGAACTCTCCCATCTTGGAATCTTCTATAGTCCTTGGGCTTCCCCGACCTCCCAACATGCTATAATGCTCAGAAAGCTCCCAGCATGCAACAGTTTTAGGGGACTCCAGGTCCAAATATAAAAGTGTTTGGAGGGCCTCCAGTTCCCAGTCAACAACAGAACTTGGAGCTCTCATTTTTGAGTTTTCTATAGTCCTTGAGCTGTCTCCAACTTCTAGAATGCAGCAATACTTAAGACCCCACCTCTCACCATTCAACAGTGCTTGAGACTCCACCTATCACCATGCAATGGTGCTTGGAGATCTCACCTCTTAGCATGCAAAAGTCCTCCATGACCACAGGTCCAAATATAACACAGTATCTGCCAGGCCTCAGACAACAATAGGGCTTGGAATTCTTCTATCTTTGAGCTTACTATAGCCCTTGGGCTTCCCATAACACCCAGAATGCAACAGTACTTGGAGATCTTCCCAGCATGCAACAGCGTGAAGAGAGCCCATCTCCCAGCAAACAATAACACATAGAGATCTTAACTCCCAACATGCAACCGTGCATAGAGATTCTATCTCCCAGCATGCAACAGTGTGGAGAACCCATTTCCCAGCATGCAATACATGGATCTTCCCAGCATGCAACAGTGTGTAGAGAGCCCATTTCCCAGCATACAACAGTGCATAGAGATCTTATCTCCCAGCATGCAACAGTGCATAGAGATCCTATCTTCCAGCATGCAACCGTGTGTAGAGAGCCCATCTCCCAGCATGCAACCGTGTGTAGAGAGCCCATCTCCCAGCATGCAATAGTACTTGGAGATTCTCCCAGCATGCAATGGTGTACAGAGAACCCATCCCCTGGTATGCAACAGTGCATCGAGCTCCTGTCTCTCAGCATGCAACAGTGCTTGGAGATGCCCCCAGCATGCAATGTCTTCAGCCTCCAGGCTCTCAACCCTCACCTGAGAGGCCAAAGCAGATGGCTCCAACTCGGAGCAGGAACTCTGCACCTTTACTGAGCACCATGATGATACAGAGGCACCCCAAGGCCATGACTACCAGGCCCAGCACGGCTATCACCGCAGCTGCCACATTCACCTCTGAAAGGAGAGGGGAGAAGCAGAGAACATGAGATGGAGGGAATGGGGAGGACTCATCTACAGGGGCCCAGGGCCAGGAAGATTTAAGACTCAGGACTAGAGAAGAATTTCCAAGCAGAAGATCATCCACCAGTCTCACATTTTACTTAAACAGTTTTTATTTTTTTGCAAGAATTTTTTGAAAGTTTTGCGAGAATTTTTGGCAAACTGAACTTACACTTTTATTCTTTTTCTGTTTGTTTTGTTTTTATTTATGTCAATAGTTTTGGGGGTGAAAATAGTTTTTGGTTACATGGCTGCTGTCTATAGTGGCAAAGAAGTCTGGGCTTGAAGTGTACCCACCATCCCCACCTGTGCACACTGTACCTGGCAGGTGATTTTTCATCCCTCCTCCCACCCCCTTCTGAGTCTCCAGTATCCATTATTCCATTCTCTATGCCTTTACAGATCCTTAGTTTAGCTTCCACTTACAAGTGAGAACATGTGGTGTTTGGTTTTCTGTTCCTGTGTTAGTTCACTTAGGAAGATGTTCTTCAATTCCATCCAAGTTGCTGCAAAAAAACATGATTTCCTTTCTCTCTCTCTCTCTCTCTGTCTCTCTCTCTGTCTCTCTGTCTCTCTCTGTCTCTCTCTCTCTCTCTTTTCTTTTCTTTACTTTACTTTTCACCTTCCTTTCTTTTTTTTTTTAGGTGAGGTCTCACTCCTGGGCTAGAGTGCAGTGGCACGATCACAGCTCGCTGCAGCCTCGACCTCCTAGGCTCAAGCAATCCTTCCACCTCAGCCTCCTAAGTAACTAGGACTACAGGCACACACCACCATGCCTGGCTAATTCTTTTATTTTTGTAGAGATGAGGTCTCTTTATGTTGCCCAGGCTGGTCTTCAACTCCTAGCCTCAAGCAATCCTCCTGCCTTGGGCCTCCCAGAGTTCTGGGATTATATGAGTGAGCCACCATGTTCAGTCTATTTCATTCTTTATTATTGCTGAATAATATTTCATAGTGTAAATATACCATATTTTCATTATCCACTGATCAATTGTATTTAGGTTGATTCCACATCTTTGTCATTGTAAATTATGCTGCAATGAACAAGTCAGTGCAAGTGTCTTTTGTGTATAACAACCTCTGTTCCTTAGGGTAGATACCTAGGAGTGGGATCGCTGGGTCAAATGATCGATCTACTTTTAATTCTTTGAGAAATCTCCAAATCGATTTCCATAGAGGTTGTGCAAATTTACACTTCCACCAACAGGGTATAAGCATTCCCTTTCACCACATCTATGCCAACTTCTATTATTTTTTGATTTTTTTAATATTGGCCATTCTGATTTGTATAAGGTGGTATCTCATTGTGGTATTAATTTGCATTTCCCTGATGATGAGGGATATTGAGCATTGTTTCATATGCTCATTGGCCATTTGTATATCTTCTTTTGAGAGATGTCTGTTCATGTCACTCGCCCACATTTTAATGGGGTCACTTGTTTTTTTCTTGATGATTTCTTTCGGTTCTTTGTAGATTCTGATTATCTGTCCTTTGTCAGGTATATAGTTTGCAAATATCTTCTCTTTATTCTGTAGGTTGCCTGTTTGCTCTGTTGATTATTTCTCTTGCTGTACAGAATCTTTTCAGTTTAATTAGGTTCCATTTATTTATTTTTGTCTTTGTTGCATTTGCTTTTGGGTTCTTACCCATAACTTCTTTGCCTAGGAAATGTCCAGAAGAGTTTTTCCTAAGTTTTCTTCTAGGATTTTTCAGGTCTGACACTCAAGTCTTCAATCCATCCTGAGTTAATTTTTGTATATGGGGAATGATAGGGATCAAGCTTCATTTTTCTGCATATAGCTACTTAATTTTCCCAGCACTATTATTTGAATAGGGTGTCCTTTTCCCTGGTGTATTTTGTTTGCTTTGTCAAAGGTCAGTTGGTTGTAGGTATTTGGGTTTATTTCTGGATTCTCTATTTTGTTTCATTGGTCCATGTGTCTGCTCTTTTTTTTTGAGTTGGAGTCTCACTCTGTTGCCCAGGCTGGAGTGCAGTGGCACACTCATGGCCACCACAGCTTTGATCTGCTGGGCTCAGGCGATCCTTCCACCTCAGCCTTCCAAGAACCTTGAACCACAGGTGTATGCCCCACACCCAGCTAATTTTTGAACTTATTGTAGAGATGAGGTCTTGACAGGTTGGTCTCAAAACCATGGGCTCAGGCAATCCTCTCACCTCAGCTTCCTAAAGTGTTGGGATTATGGGTGTGAGTCACTGGGCCTGGCCGGGATGTCTGTTCTTATACCAGTACCACGCAGTTTTGGTCACTACAGTCTTGCAGCATAATTTGAAGTCATATAATGTGATGCCTTCAGCTTTGTTCTTTTTGTTCAGGAATTGCTTTGGCTATTCTGGTTCTTTATTGATTCCATATAAATTTTAGGATTGGAAAAATTCTAATTCTGTGAAAAATGATGTTGGTAATTTGATAGGGATTGGGTTCAGTCTGTAGATTATTTTGGGTATTATGGTCATTTTAACAATGTTGACTCTTTCAATCCATGAGCATGGGATGTTTTTCCATTTGCTTGTGTTTTCTACCATTTCTTTCATCAGTGTTTAGTAGCTCTCCTTGTAGAGATCTTATACCTCCTTCATTAAATATATCCCTAGGTATTTTAGTTTTTGACTGTTAGTGTAAATGGAATTGATTTCTCAACTTGGTCATTGTTGGTGTATAGCAGCACTGTTAATTTGTGTGTGTTGATTTTGTATCTTGAGATGGTACTGAATTCATGTATCAAGTCCAAGAGTCTTTTAGGGGAGTTTTTAGGATTCTTCAGGTATAAGATTGTATCTTCAACATACTGAGATAGTTTAATTTCTTCTTTTCCAATTTAAATATGCTTTCTTTCTTTTGCCTGATTGCTGTCGCTAGGACTCCCAGTACTATGTTGAATAGGAGTGGTTACTTACGTTGTTGAGGGGACTACAACTCAGAGAGGGTCAGGTATTTGTGTAAGGTCACAGAGCGAAGAGAGGACAGAGCCAAGATTAGAAAGAGAAGGGAATGGCCAAGTATCACTTATGATTTGGTCACCATGTGTTCACAGGTGAGAAAACTGAGGCAGTGGGTTGTATGGAGACAACAGCAAAAGTGGTGTGTTATAGCAGAAAGATCCCAGTTGGAAATTCTCTCCACTCACTTCCTAGGTGGAAGATTCTGGTAGAGTCACTGAATCCTTCTTGGCTTCAGTTTTCCTCCTCTGGAAAATCAGGATCCAAATCCCAATCTGATGGGACTGTCCTAAGAAATCACGTATACAGGGTGCCCAGTGCAGCACTCAGCACACAGATGGTGCTCCCTACACATGCACCAGAATTATTTCGCTATCCCAGAAACACGCGGTGGCTCATTCGAGCCCACAGGGCACAAAGATCTGAGAGAAAGGACAGAGAGCTTTCAGGAACCGCCATCTCTGAGGCCCTACTATGTGCCCAGGTCCACAGCAAATGTTTCAGCAACACCATCTCATTACATCTCTACAAAGGCCAGATAAGATGCATGATATCATCACACCTCCTTTACTGGTAGGAACACTGAGGCACGGGGTGGATGGAGAGACTGTAGCACGGGGTGGATGGAGAGACTGTAGTTAGAGTAGAAAGGACTTTACGAATTCAGAATTGCATTGTCTGGCAAAGTCACCATCAGGCACGGGTGTTCTCTTAATCTTTGATCGATTTCAATTAAGCACAATCAAAATCTCCATTTCCCCACCACACCAGCCGCATTCCAAACATTCAGCAGTCGCATGCGGCCAGTGGACCGTACAGATCAGTGCAGATATAGGATATTTCCAGGTGCACACTGTTTTAGAGTCAGAATTTGAGTTTACACCCTGCTTCTGCCACTTTCTGGGGGAAAAAAAATAATAATGTTTACCATTTCTAGGCCAGGTGCAGTGGCTCACCCCTGTAATCCCAGCACTTTGGGAGGTGGAGGTGAGAGGATTGCCTGAGTCCAAAGGGTGGAGACCAGCCTGGAAACTTGGCGAGACCTCGTCTCTACAATAAATCAAAAAATTAGCTGGGCATGTTGGCACACGCCTGTAATTCCAGCCACTTGGAAAGTTGAGGTTGAAGGATCACCTGAGCCTAGCAGGTCGAGGCTGCAGTGGCGTGAGCATGCCCCTGCACTCCAGCCTGGGCAACAGAGTGAGACTCGACAAAAACAAACAAACAAACAAATTAAAAGAAGAAGAAGAAAAAAAAAACCAAGCAGGGCGCAGAGGCTCACACCTGTAATCCCAGCACTTTGGGAGGCAGAGGCAAGAGGATTGCCTGAGCCCAGGGGTTTGAGACCAGTCTGGGCAATTTGGCAAGACCTCATCTCTACAATAAATCAGAAAATTACCCCAGCATGGTGGGATGCGCCTATAGTTCCAGCTACTTGGAAGATTAAGGTGGGAGAATTGCCTGAGCCCAGCAGACCAAGGCTGCAGTGGCCATGAGTATGCCACTGAAGTCCAGCCTGGGTGCAGAGTGAGACTCTGACTCAAAAACACAAAAATAATAAACAAAAACCATTTCTGGGCTTCTATTTTCTAATCTGGAAGGGGACAATAAAGCCCCTGCCCTGCAGGGTTTTGGAAGGACTGGAGAGCTTATAAATGAAATGCCCAGCATTGTGCTTAGCATGTAACGGGCACACACTTGTGAGATGTTATGGTGCCATCCACAGAGAGGGGCTGTGACTTGCCCACAGTCACACAGCAGTGGCCAGGCAGAGTTATAGGTGAGAGGATCAGGGACAGGGCTCTGAAGAACCAAGTCTTCATCCTTAACTTTGTGGCCACCACTCCACAGAGATGGAACATCATCATGTTACAAACACCAGGCCCATCCTGGAGTAAATTAGAGGAGATGCCAATGCTGTCTGGAACTTCCCAGCCCTAGCCTGCCTCCTGGGGGCTGGGGAGAGGGGGAGGAGGGGTGGGGGGCGGGGAGTGCTCACCTTTCTTTGTGGTTCTCTGGAAGATGTGCGCATTCTCTCCCGTGGTGAAGAATTTAAAGTAGGAACAGTTTGCTTCTGTAGGAGCAGGAGAGAAGAAGTGAGGTGAGGGCATGAGCTCTGCCGTGTGAGGCTCAGGACTGGACATGTGACATCACTCACAGGAGCCTAAAGCTAGGACAGTAGCACCTCTGATTTCCAGAGGAGAAAAATGATGATTAGAGACACAGAAGCTACCTGCAACCACACTACCATGCAGGAGCTGGGTTTCCAGTCCAGAGCTCTGAGGTCCAGATCTGAGGCCTCCAGTGGGTCAGTGGCCTCTTTGGACCTCTGATTTCTCCTTTTTCTTTTTTTTTTTTTTTTAAAGAAGGAGCCTTGTTATGTTGTCCAAGCTGGTCTCGAACTCCTGGGTTCAAGCGATCCTCCTGCCTTGGCTTCCCAAAATGCTGGGAGTACAGGTGTGAGCCACTGCACCAGATCTGATTTCTCCTTTTTTTTTTTTTTTTGAGTTGGAGTCTCACTCTGTCCCCCAGACTGGAGTGCAGTGGCCCCTCCTGGCCACCGCAGCTTCAACCTGCTGGGCTCTGGGGATCCTTCCGCCTCAGCCTTCCAAGTAGCTGGAACTACAGGCATGCGCTACCACGCCCGGCTGATTTTTTGATTTATTGTAGAGATGAAGTCTTGCCAAGTTGCCCAGGCGGGTCTCAAACCCATGGGCTCAGGCAATTCACTCACCTCAGCCTCCCAAGGCGCGAGATTAGAGATTGAGCCACCGAGCCCGGCTGATTTCTCCTTTTTAAAGTGAGATAACCCAGGCATGGTGGCTCATACCTGTAATTCCAGCACTTTGGGAGGCTAAGGCAGGATGATTGCTTGAGTCCAGAAGTTCGAGACCAGCATAGGCAATATAGCATGATTTCATCTCTAATAATAATAATAATAATAATTAGTATTATTATTATTATTAGCCAGGCATAGTGATGTGCACCTATAGTCTCAGCTACTTGGGAGGTTGAAGCAGGAGGATCACCTGAGCCTAGGAGGTCGAAACTGTGGTGAACCATGACCATGCCACTGCACTCTAGCTTGGGTGACAGAGTGAGACACTGACTCAAAAAAATACATAAAGGGAGATAATCTCTTTCCTAGTCCCTTTAAATGGGTTTGTTGAGGGTCAAGTGGGATTAGAAATGGATAGTCACTTTATTTAACAAAGGACACCAAGATACAGGCAGCAAAAGTCTAACAGACTCAGAAAAGACTCCTGTCTCACAAAGGATTCCTGTCTAGAGTGCACAAAGAACTCCTGCAGATAAGTGAGAAGAGAGAGTCGACCCGATTGAAAAATGGGCAAAGGGCATGAATAGGCATTCACAGGAGGAGCAGCCTGGGTCCCTCTCAAGCACATGAAGAGACAAGCCACTTTCCCAGGGATCAGAGAGATGCAACTTACATCCACAGGGAGGGACCACTTTTGATCCGTTAGATTGACAGATATGAAAAGGGTAATGCCAAGCGTTTGAAAAGATAAGAAGAAATAGCTGGGAGTGTACACTGAAGACACTCTGAGATACTTTATGAAGTGAAGCGTGTTCAGGCCCTGTGACTCAACAACCTCACTTCTGGGGTTGCATCCAGAAAATCAATGTATGGGAACTCATACGCAGACATTTACAGCAGCCCTCTGTGTAAATAGCATGCGGTCAAGAATCGTGTCCTCTGCAACATGGATGCAGCTGGAGCCCACCTTCTGAGCGAATTTTCACAGAAACAAGAAAGTGAAGACCATGTACTCTCCCTTCTAAGTGGGAGCTACACACGGAATGCACACATGCACAAGGAAGGAAACAACAGACATTGGGGATCCCTAAAGGGGGAGCGATAAGGAGGGAGGGAGGGAAGAAGGGAGGCGGTAAGTGTTGAAACTGAGTACCATGCCCACCTCCTGGGGACAGTTTCAATAGAAGCCCAAACCTCGCCATCATGCCACGGTATGCCTGTGTAACAAACCTGCACAGGCACCCCTTGAACCTAAAAAAAGTAAAGATAAAGAATTTAAATAAATAACGGAGCCGGGCTCGGTGGCTCAGCCTGTAATCCCACACTTTGGAAGGCCAAGGTGAGAGGATGGCTGGAGCCCAGGAGTTCAAGAACATCCTAGGCAACACATGAGACCTAGTCTCTATAAAATATTTTTTAAAATAGCCAGGATTGGTGGTGCAAGCCTGTAGAGCCAGCTATGTGGGAGGCCAAGGCAGAAGGATCACCTGAGCCCAGGAGGTTAAGGCTGTGGTGAACTGGGATTGGGCCACTGCACTCCAGCCTGGGTGACAGAGTGGGACACCATTTGAAAATAATAAATTAATAATTAAAAATAAAAATTCAAAAATGGAACAAAATCTATTATAGCATGGTCTCGTGTATGTAAAACACACACACATAAACTAACATGAAGTATTTTCCAAGTCTAAATACATATACACGATGTATATCAAACACATTAAAGACATGAGTAGCTGGGCTTGGTGGCTCAGCCTGTAATCCCGCGCCTTTGGGAGGCTGAGGTGAGTGTATTGCCTGAGCCCGCGGGTTCGAGACCCGCCTGGACAGCAAGACCTCATCTCCGCAATAAATCAAAAAATCAGCCGGGCGTGGTAGTGCATGCCTGTAATTCTGGCTACTCGGAAGGCTGAGGCAGGA
>NW_007260304.1:428443-431921 GCF_000164805.1 Carlito syrichta
AAAAAAAAAAAAAAAAGACATGAGTTAGGAAACAATGAGAAAAATAATGCAAAACACAACACAAGAAGGATCTTGTGAAGGCTGATAATGATTTTGTGACATTAATTGAGGAGTATAATTCATGAAATTTTGTGTAATTAAGGTTCAAGAAACCCTAAACAGCTCACCACAGCCTCCAAATCTGGACCCAGATGATCCTTCTGCTTCAGTCTCCCAAGTAATGGGGATTACAGGGGCATGCCACCACACCCAGCTAATTTGTTTTATTTTATTTTTTGTGGACTCGAGGTCTTGCTATGTTGCCCAGGCTGATCTCAAACTCCTGACCTCAAGTGATCCTCCCGCCTCAGCCTCCCAAAGTAGTGGGATTACAGGTGTGAATCACTGCACCCGATCAAAAAAAAAAAAACCCTGACATTTTTTTTTTAAAGGCACTTTCTAAACTGCATTTTAGACCAGAACTTCCTGTAGAATTCACCTAACTCGACCTGCTCTCTTGTCCTACAGATGGGAAGACTGAGACACAAAAAGAAAGATGAGAGGTAGAGAAAAAGAATAACAGGGGTAAAAGAAATAGAAGAGGGCCCAGTCTGGGGAAGTGAAAAAGGAACTTTCCAAATTGAACAAGGGGATGAGGGATAACAAATAAATCTCTGAGTCCAGAGAGGTGGCATGGGACACCCCCTGCTACCCTGAGGGGAAGAGAAGAGCATGAGACATCAGGCCAGGAGTAGAGGGAGGTGTAAACTCTTATCCTGTAGCAACAAGAGGAAAAGGGTGCACTGGGTGTGGTGGCATGCACCTGTAGTCCCAGCTACTCTGGAGGCCAAGTTGGGAAGATCGCCTGAGCCCGGGAGGTTGAGGCTGTGGCAAACCATGCTTGTGCCACTGCACTGCAGCCTGGGCGATAGAGTGAGACCTCAATCCAAAAAAAAAAAAAAAAGAGGTGAAGGATGGATATCATCACCGAGGGAAGCGTGAGGATGAGCTCTGGAGCAGTAGGTGCAGGACACGTGGTCTGCATCCACAAGGGACGGTGAGATCCCTCTGAGGTAGTTTGGGGCATCCAGCATCCCATTTTGGCTCACAATAAATTAGGACGACCTGTCTCTTTACCCTCCCAATATGATATATTCCACCTGGAAAAGCACAGGATGTCTGTCACCCCCTTCTCCCAGGAGCCAAGGAAGATGTGCAATTTTTCTTTCTTTTTGAGTCAGGGTCCACTCGATTATGGCTCACCACAGCCTCAACCTCCTGGGCTCAGGAGATCCTCCCACCTCAGCCTCCCAAGTAGTTGGGACTGTAGGCATGCACTACCATGCTCAGCTAATTTTGTGGCGGTTTTTTGTTGTTGTTGTTGCTGTTGCTTGTTTTTGGTTTTGGTAGAGACGAGGTCTCACCATGCTACCCAGGCTGGTCTTGAGCTCCTGGGCTCATGGGATCCTCCTGCCTTGGCCTCCCAAAGTCCCGGGATGACAGGCATGAGCCACTGTACCTGGCCAGATATGGGATGTCTTCTGATAGGCAGTGTGACATGTGGGACAGTTCTCTGAGATCGTGACAATCATCAGTTGTTCCTCTGAGGGGTTGGGGTTGTGGGATGATGGGAATGGCCCGGTAAGGAGACTGAAGTCCTTTCTGACCCGCAGAGGGACAGCAAGGGATGTGAGGGACCCCATATGATGCAGTGAGTTGGGGTGGGACATGCCCTCAGCGCAGCAAGAACTTGTGGGGTGTCCTATGGACCCATGAGATGTGATCTAACGTAATTGCCAGGAACAAAGGCAACCAGGGTTCAAATCCCACATAACTAGCTTGGAGGCACAGACCGCATCACTGAAACTTCCTGCACCTTATTTTCCACTTCTGTAGAATGAGGGTGATCATAGTTTCTCATGAGGGACAACAAACACATCTCTGAGTCCAGAGAGGTGGTGTGGGACACCCCCTGGTACCCCGAGGGGAAGAGAAGGGCCTGAGATGTTACTACAGTGATGAAGGAGTTAATGTGTGAACATTACTTAGAGAAGAACTAAGCACTATGTAAGCACATCATATTTGTTTTACTGGGGCATTCTATTTTGCAGACATTTGGGATCATCCTGGTTGGGATCCTGAGGGGTGAAAAATATCCATCTGCAGAAGTCAAGTGTTTAAGGGCCAGGCACGGTGATTCAAGTCTGTCATACCAGCACTTTGGGAGGCCAAGGCAGGAGGATCGTTTGAATCCAGAAGCTCGAGATCAGCCTGGGCAACATAGTGAGACCTCGTCTCACCAAAAAAATAACTCTTAAAAATTAGCCGGGTGTGGTGGTATGTGCCTGGAGTCTGAGCTACTTGGGAGGCTGAGGCAGGAAGATCTTCAGAGCCCAGAAGGTCGAGGCCACAGTGAGCTACAATCATGCCACTGCACTCCAGCCAGGGTGACAGAGTGAGACTCCGACTCAAAAAAACCCCCAAAAAAGTATTTAAGATAGCCAGCCCATCTGGACACTGAGTGGTGAGCTCAGGCAGCGAGGAGTGCTAGCCTTTACAATGTAGGAGATCCCATCTAGAGAATGAAAGGATGAGGGACACTTCATCTAGAACCCAGAAAAAGAGGATCTTCTTCAAGGGGCACTGAGATGACAGGGCATACTTTGGAGAGTAAGGAGGGTTAGTGCTCTCACATGGGGGATCAAATGTATGACAGCCCAAAGGGTTCTGAGGGGTGTCAGATACTTTCCTTGGGTCAGTAGAGGTAGAATGAGATTTCACCCAGTTCCCAAGGGGGATAGAATGTCCTGCTGGTGTAAGTACATGTACTTGTCAGAGGGTATGGGGTGGCTCTCTGGCATGGCCAGGGGTACAAGGACCCCTGTGTGGGAAAGTGGAGAGTGCGGAGGTTCTGTAAGAAAGAAGGGTAGAATGTCCAGTCTGGGCATTTCGAGATGAGACAGAGAGAAAATGAAAAAGAACGCTTCCCAGTCAGACACAGTGGCTCTGTCTTATGCCTGTAATCCCAGCACTTTGGAAGCCTGAGGCAGGAGAATTGATTGCTTAAGCCCAAGAGTTTAAGATCAACCTAGGAAACATAGCAAGACCTCATCTCTACAAAAAATCCAAAAATTAGCCAGGCTTGGTGGTGCAAGTCTATAGTCCCAGGTACTTGGGAAACTGAGGTGGGAGGACTGCCTGAACCCAGGAGGTCAAGGCTGTGGTGAGCTGTGATTGGGCTTCTGCACTCCAAGCCTGGGTGACAAAGTGAGACCCTGACAAGAAAGAAAGAAAGAAAGAAAGAAAGAAAGAAAGAAAGAAAGAAAGAAAGGAAGGAAGGAAGGAAGGAAGGAAGGAAGGAAGGAAGGAAGGAAGGAAGAAAGAAAGAGAGAAAGAGAAAGAGAGAAAGAAAGAGGGAAGGAAGGAAGGAAGGAAAGAGAGAAAGAAAGAAAGAAAGAAAGAGAGAGAAAGAAAAGAATGGTGTAAGGAAGGTAGCAAG
>NW_007260304.1:432019-433861 GCF_000164805.1 Carlito syrichta
AAGAAAGAAAGAAAGACAGAGAGAGAGAGAGAGAGAGAGAGACAGAGAGAGAGAGAGAAAGAAAGAAAGAAAGAGAGAAAGAGAGAAAGAAAGAAAGAGGGAAGAAGAAAGATATATGGCTGGGCACGGTGGCTCATGTCTGTAATCCCAGTACTTTGGGAGGTGGAAGTGAAAGGATTGCCTGAACCCAGGACTTTGAGACTAGCCTGGGCAACATGGTGAGATCTCATCTCTACAATAAATTTAAAAATTACCCAGATGTGGTGGTGCATGCCTGTATTCCAGGTACTTGGAAGGCTGAAGCGGAAAGGTCACCTGAGCCCAGAATGTCGAGGCTGTGGTGAGCTGTGATGTGCCACTGCACTGTGGCCTGGGTGACAGAAAGAGACAAGCCAAAAAAAAGAGGAAGGGGTGGGGGGAGAAAGAAGGAAAGGAAGAAAAAAGAAAAAGAATGCTTCCCGAGAGGCACAAGGCCCGCCCTGGAGTGTCTGAAGGTATCTGGTGGGTACAGATGGTGGGGAACAGGCATAGCATCTACTTTGGGGTGGGCGTGGAGGCAGTCTGTCCCCAGCTCACGGGCTGCAAGTGCAGGCTGTCCCCAGGCTGGGAGGAGCAAGCCAACACCAGGCTGTCTCTCCAGGGCACAGGCTGTCTGTGGGCGCACACACAGGGGCACAGGCTGCCTCGGGGGTGCTGGCATTTCCGGAGGACACAGGCTGTCTTGGGTGGCACAGGCTGTCTGAGGGCACCAGCTAGACCTGGGGACATAGGCAGGGTTTTTCCAGGGACACAGGCTTTCTCTAGAGCTACCAGCTGGTTTGGGTTGGGGGGACCAGGAAGGCCTTGGACAGTGGCTGTGCTGGGGACAGGGGCTTTGGGAGGTCATTGCATGATGTGGGGGCACAGGCTAGTTGGGGGTACATGCTAGGCTGAGGCAGAGGCTGTAGCTGAGGGTACAGGATGGTCTTGGGGGTACAGGCTCTCTTTGGGGTACTTGGTGGTCTAGGAGCACAGGCTGATCTGGGTGCTTGGACTGACCTAGGGGTGCAGTCATACCCGGGCAGAGGTATGGAGGCCAGGCTCTAAGACAGAGTATCTGGAGGTGCAGGTTTTCTGGGGGTACAGACTGGTCTTGGGGTACAGGCTGCAGCAGAAAAACAAACTCTAAGGCACAGATTCTCTGGGGCAAGTCCATTAGTGACGTAGGCCATGTTTGGGGGTCTCTCTGTCTCTGTCTCTCTATCTTTGTCTGTCTGTGCCTATGTCTCTGTCCCTTCCTCTGTGCCTCTCTCTGTGTCTCCCTCTCTGTCTCTCCCTCTGTGTCTCTCTCTCTCTCTTTCTGTGTGCCTCTGTCTCTGGACTGCTGTGTCTCTGCCTCTCTCTGTGCCTCTGTCTCTCTGTTCCATTCCCTCTGTGTCTCTGTGTGTGTGTGTCTCTCCTTCTCTGTCTCTCTTTCCCTGACTTTCCCTCTGTGTCTCTATGTGTCCCCTCCACCTTCTTTGACTCTCTGTCTGTCTCCATACCTGTCTCTCAGCACAGCTCCTTGGAGCAGAGGCTGATGTACAAGCTGTCCCTGCAGGCACAAGCTCTCTCCTGGGGCTCGACCTTTCTCTAGGGGCTCGGCCTTCCTCCAAGGGCTGGGTCTTCCTCCCGGCGCACGGCCTCCCTTCAGGACTCAGCCTTCCTCCGGGGGCTCGGCCTTCCAGGGACGCAACCTTCGCCTTCCTCCGGGGCCAGGCTGTCTGAGCCGCACCCCCATTCCCCTCCCCCCCACACCCGCGGGATACGCGCCGCCCCTCACCTCCGGGCAGCTCCGCGGGGCCGCAGGTGGCCCTGCCCGCG
>NW_007260304.1:434114-434967 GCF_000164805.1 Carlito syrichta
GCCAGGGAGGCCTCTGGGGCTCAGAGGGGGGTCTGGGGTCTTCTCAAGAGCTCAGCAAAGAAGGGGAGCCCGGGGAAAGCAGCCCGGGGAGCCTGGGGGCCCCCCACAGAGGCACCTGGGGCCCAGGGGACGTGAATGCCAGCTCCGAGGGGGCTGCTGGGGGTCGTCCCTGGACAAAGTCACAAAAGGGAAACTGGTCAGGGAAGGGGAGGGGGTCCTAGCACCCCACTAGGGCCCAGAATTTGGGGTACCCAGCAGAGGACCCGAGGTCCTCTGCGTGGTTGAGAGATGTGACCTGGGTTCCCTTGCACCCCAAGTTTGAGAATGGAGGACCTGGGTCCCCTCTGGGATACAGCAAAAGAACTGGGGTCCCTGGGGAGTAAAATGGGAGCTCAGAGGGGAGGTCTGAATTCCCTCCTGGCCCTGGAGCAATGGGACCCCTCAGCATTCAGAGTCCTGGCTGGGGCTCAGAGGAGGGCTGGGTTTCAGAAAAAAGGGGTCAGGGTCCCCCCAGCCATTCAGAAAAAAATCAGAGGTCTCTATGGAGGGTGGGAAAAGAGACAGGCTGAGTGACCCAGTGGAGGCCTGAAAAGAAGGCTGAGGTGCTCCCCTAGGGCTCAGGAGGGGGACCCGGGGTTCCCACCGGGTCTCAGACCAAAGCCGGGGTCCTCACGGAGGCTCAAAACAGGGACAAAGTGCCCCTGGGTTCAACGGTCAAGGGGGCCAGAGAGGGCCACTGGGCCCCCGTGGGGTAGCGGCAACCCCCTCCCCCAGGCTCCCAGGGCCTGCCTGGCTGGGCCGCGCCAAACTCAGCTGCGGGCTAGGTTCCCCTCCCTCGGGGCTCCCACCCGCT
>NW_007260304.1:435081-442374 GCF_000164805.1 Carlito syrichta
GCCTCGGCGCCCGCCGGCCCGGCTCCGCGACACTCCGAAGCGCCCGGCTCCGCCGCTCGGCCCACAGGACTGGCCTCCCCGCCCAGGCCTCGCCCCGGCGCCCTGCGCAGCTATTTCGGGCCTGACCCGTAAATAACACCCGCACCTGTCGCCTGGCGCCTGTTGCCATAGGGATTCCGGGTATTTTAAGGGAATGGCGGGGGAGGCCACCCCGGGAGGAGGGGCTGGGGGCCGGGTCCTCAAGAGGCCAGAACCTGAGGGGGCCTCCATTTCCTTCAGGGGCAAGGGCCAGGCGAGAGTCCCAATTCCTGGATCTTCCAGGACAGGGGCAAGGCAGCGCACACCAGACTGCTGGGTTGCTGGGAGGAGGGTGCTGTGGTCCTGGACTCTGGGGTCTGAGGGAGGAGGCTGCAGCTGGAGTCTTGAGTCTCTAAAGCAAAGGCCTCAGAAACTGAACTCCTGAGTAGTGGGGAAAGGGGTCTGGGGGCCCAGAATCTTGGCTCTCAGGCAAGAGAGACTTGAGTCTCCTGGGTCTTGATGAAGGAGGGGCATGGACCTCTGGGACTGAGGGAGGAGGGGCTGCAAGTCTGGACCCCTGGGTCTGAGGGAGGAGGGCCTGGGGCCTGGACTCCTGGGTCATGGGGAGGAGAGGCTAGGGCCAGAATCTTTAGTCTTGAAGGATGGAAGGACCCATTCCCATGCTGGGGTCCTCAGCCCCCAGGAGGTGGAGAGGGCAGGCCTCAGAGGCACAGAAACCAGAGCAGGCGTCCTCCTCATCGAGTTTATTAGACGGGGCGCCCCTGGGGGACCTTCCATGCAGCTTCAGCTCCCCCAGGGGCAGGGACGGGGGGGACAGCCGTGTGGCATGGCAGCAGGGCTCGGTCTTCAACCCCTCACCCCCTCCCTCAGCCCTTCTGCTGACGGCCCAGGTGGGACCCACCTTCCACCAACTCCTCCTTCTCCCATGGGTGGCCGGCCGCTCCAGGCAGGCCTGGCTCCCGGCCCAAGCAGGGTCCTGGGGCACCCCAAGCCTCTCTGTCCACCCCTGCTCCAGACTGTTCCCTAATACGCACGTTTCCCTGGGATGTGATTATCTGTGTCAGGCCTCCCACCAGACTGGGGCAGGAGCCGGGAACAGGAGGAATTCATCTCGGAGTCCTCACCGCTACCCAGCATGAGGCCAATTACACAGGCAGCCTTAGAAAATGTGCAGTGAATGAATGTATGAATGAATGAGCAAAGGAATGACCAGATGAAGTGAGATGATGACACACAGACATCCCCTCCCAAGTTAGGGCTGCCTTTCTCCAATGCCTGCATGTCCCCATCTGAGCACACCCCCTCTGTATCCTAACTGTCCATGCTACCCGTCCCCCCTCCAAAAACAGAGGCAGCTCTGAGGTCGCAGGCCTGGCATTGCAGTCCTCGAGAAAGATATCTGAGGGCCACACAGATGTTCTTTTCTGAAAATGGATGACGAGAGCCTTCTTTTCTCCTCGCTGGGTCTTTCCAGGTCTTGGCAGGATCCAGAGGGGGCCATCGCCATGTGTGCCCGGTGCTGGCAGCCACAAGAGACCAGAGCTGGGCACAGCAGCCCTGGCTAGGAGTCCAGCAGGGCCTTGTCTAAAGCATCGCCTGTTCCTGACCTGTGAATCCATCTTCCTCTCCTGGCCCTCAGCCTCCTCATCATTCTCAATTCTGCCTACAGTACATTTTTCTGTCTACCATCTCCCTGTCTACGCATTTTCCTCCCTTTTCTGTAACATTTTCACCAAAAAAAAAGTTGCCTGGATTCTCTTTTCCTCCCATCTTTCCCCCCAAATTATCTCTCTCCTCCATTCCACCATTGCACGGAAATGACCTCTTATCAAGATCATCGACCAGGCACGGTGGCTCACACTTGTCATCTCAGCAGTTTGGGAGGATCGCTTGAGCCCAGGAGTCTGAGATCAACCTGGGCAACACAGCAAGACCTTGTTTCTATAAAAATTCAAAAAATGAGGCAGGCATGGTGGTGCATGCCTGTAGTCCCAGCTACTTGGGAGGCTGAGGAGGAAGGATCCCTTGAGCCTAGGAGTTCAAGGCTGCAGTGAGCAGTGATAGCATTGCTGTACTCCAGCCTGGGGGACAGAGTGAGACCCTGACTCTTAGAATAAAAGAAAAAAAAGATCGTCAGCCTCAACCACGTCCATGTTATCAAACCTAATGGCCACTCTGCTCTCTGGATCTTTCTCTAGCTCTCAGCAGCACTTGGCTGCGTCCTCTTCTTGAAACACTGTTGTGCTCTGTCCTCCATGACCCTCCTGGTCTCAGTATCCTTCGGGAACACTCCATGTCACCTCCCTTGGCAACATCCTCTCGCCTCCCCCTGATGCGGGTGCCCCCAAGGTTCCAGGGTCACTTCTCAGTCCCAACTTACTTGCTAAGCCACCTCACCAGCCCTGTGGCTTTAACTGTCTCCTATATGCTGACGTTTCCAAAACTTACATTTCCAGCCGTGACCTCTCCCCCAAGCTGCAGCCTCATCATGTATCATCATCAACCAGCGACTTGATACCCTGACTTGGGTTTCTCACACGCACCTCCAACTTGACACACCCAAAAGAAAACCCTTGGTTCCTCCCATCCAAATCCTGTGACCTTATCCCAGTTCCCCCCAATCCTGGCAGCCACAAGCAGCAGCACCCACCCAAAATATGTGACCCCGATTCAAAGAGCTCCCCCCTCCTCTGTCCTGGGTGTCTCCTGCCCACCCCATGGCAAGCAAGTCACCACCACTGCAGGCTCTGCCTTCAAAAGTCGAGCCTGTCCTCAAGTTTCCTCCATCCCATGACCTCTGTCTTGGTCCAGGTCACCTGCAGCCCCAACTGGATGAGGACGACAGCCCCCAGCTCCTTCCATTCTTCATTCCTGAAGTTTATTCTCAGCACAACAATGGGATGCTATCATTGTTTTGTTTTAATAAAAATATGGCCAGGTGTGGTGACTCACGCCTGTCATCCCAGCACTTTGGGAGGTTGAGGTGAGAGGGGCACTTGATCCCAGCCTGGGCATCATAGCAAGACCCTCGTCTCTACAAAAAATTTTTTAAAAAATTCGCTAGGAGCTGGGCTCGGTGGCTCAGTCTGTAATCCCACGCTTTGGTAGGCTGAGGTGAGTGGATTGCCTGAGCCCACGGGTTCGAGACCCGCCTGGGCAACTTGGTGAGACCTCAACTCTACAATAAATCAAAAAATTAGCTGGGCATGGTAGCGCGCGCCTGTAGTTCCAGCTACTTGGAAGGCTGAGGCGGAAGGATCACCGGAGCCCAAGTCAAGGTTGCGGTGGCCGGGAGCATGCCACTGCACTCCAGTCTGGATGACAGACTGAGACTCCAACTCAAAAAAAAAAAAATTAGCTAGGCATGGCGGTGCGTGCCTGTAGTCCCAGCTACTCAGGAGGCTAAGGCTGTAGGATCACCCGAGTCCAGGAGGTCAAGGCTGTGGTAAACTCTGTTGCCACTGCACTCCAGCCTGGGCAATAGAGTGAGACCCTGCTTCTAAAAATAAAAATAGTAATGCGGTTCTGGCATGCCTGTGCTCAAAACCCTCCAAGGGCCCCCATTAGGTCGAGAATAAAATGTAGATTTCTTCCCAGAGCTACAAGTTCCCCAACCCCATCAGCCGCTCCTGACTCATGCCAACTCCTCACCCTGACTTGGTTCACTATGCAGGCCTTCTCCAAAACCTACTACTCCTCAGGGCTTTGAGGCTGCTTCTTGGAAGTGAAATACTTGTCCCCAGATCTTGTCACCTCCTTCTTCTCACAAGCCACATCTCTGTGACCTCTGCAACAAAGCATCTTATCTAAAGTTGCCCTTATTTTCCAGTCACAGTGGCTTACGCCTGTCATCTCAACACTTTGGGAGGCCGAGGTGGGAGGATTGCCTGAGCTCAAGGGTTTGAGACCTAGGCAACTTGGCGAGAACTCATCTCTACAATAAATAAAAAAATTAGCCGGGCATGGTGGCACGTGTCTGTCATTACAGTTACCTGGAAGGTTGAGGCAGAAGGATCACCTGAGCCCAGCAGGTTGAGGCTGCAGTAGCCATGATTGTGCCACTGCACTCCAGCCTGGGCAACACAGTGAGACCTCAACTCAAAAAAAAAAAAAAAAGTCACCTTGCTCCATCCTTCTGTTACCACACTCTGCTTAATCTTTAAAGCACTTTTCAGTGACCGAGAAGGTCTTGTTATTTATTGTCTCTCCTGCAAGTTTCAGGAGAGTGGACCCTTGTCCATCTGTTCACACTTATTGGGCCTAGTCTGGGTTTAGAATGAACTGGCACTCAATTATTTTTTGAAGGCTGAAAGAAACAAAATAAAACAAGCACTGAATCATCGCAGGACCCTATCCCTGCTGTAAGTCTCTGCATTCCTTTCTGTGCCTACCTCGGGATCTTTCTCTGGGGTCTACCTCTCTCTCTGTGTGTGTATCTCTGCGTTTTATCTACCCAGCTTTGCCATTTGTTTCCATTTTTTGTTTGTATCTCTGGGACTTCTGTCCTCTGATTCATGTGTCTTTTTGTCAGTCTCTTCTTTCTGTCCTCTCTGCACCCCTTTCCTGTGTCTGGAATTTTCTGTCTCTGGTACTCAACTAGTCTGGTTCTCTTCCACTCTTCCCTCCTGCCAGTCTCTCTTGCTCTATGTTTGGCATTTGGGCTCTGTCATACACTCTCCCATAACCAGTCCTGTCTCTCTCTCCAGCAAGGAACACCCCCTCCCACCCCCCCAATCTGGTCCTTTTAACTCTGCCCCTCCCTCCACTGAGTTCTCCGTCTCTCTCATCTGTATTCCTTTCTCTGCATTTCTAGCACCCACCCCTCCCTGAAACTGCCCTCAAAGAAGAACTGCCCCACCCCCAAGAACCCCTGACCTCCCATCTCTCCCCCTTCCTCATCCTCCCACATGGGTCCCAAAGGGAAATTTCAAATACTCAGGCCCCGTCTGGCCCCTCCGATGTTCCATGTTCTCAAGATAAAAGTTTGCAAAGCCCCTAGCAGCACAGCACCACTGCTACCCACCATCTTTTTTTTTTGTTTTGAGTCAGAGTCTCACTCTGTCACCCAGACTGGAGTGCAGTGGCCGCTCCCGGCCACCGCAGCCTCCGGCGATCCTTCCGCCTCAGCCTTCCAAGTAGCTGGAACTTCAGGCGCGCGCTACCACACCCGGCTAATTTTTTGATTTATTGTAGAGAGAGGTCTCGCCAAGTTGCCCAGGCGGGTCTCGAACCCGCGGGCTCAGGCAATCCACTCACCTCCGCCTCCCAAAGCACGGGATTACAGGCTGAACCACTGAGCCCGGCTGCTACCCACCATCTTCCTCACGCTGTCTGCGTCTGTCTTCCTGCCAGACTCGGAGCCCTTGAGGACAGGGCAGGATCAAAATCCGGTCTACACTCCCAGGATCACCCAGCACGGGGCCTGGCTCGTGGCAGTCCTTGAAAGTGTTTGCTGAGTAAATAAAGGGAAACCCGCTGAGCGCTGTCCCTTCTGTCTTCTCAGTGGCCTTCGAATCCCCCCCCCACCCCTAGGATAAAGTCTGAACCCCTTGGCCCAGAAACTGGCACCTTTAGATGCTGACTTGTAGCTGTTTGCCCGGCCTCCCCTCCATCCCACCCTGCATGGGAGCCCAAGTTGTTCCTCATCACCTGACAGCTACCTACTGATCCTCCTAAGACCCAGACTGAGCATCATATTGTCCAGGAAGCCTTCCCAAGGATTGCCCCAGGCAGTGCTGTATTTTCTGGGTACCACGGTGCCCATTGTGGACCCTGCTCCATCCCTTGGGGGCCATAGTTCCTGCAGAGGTCCCTGCTCCATCCTCTGGGGGCCATGGCACCCACAGTGGTCCCTGCTCCATCCTCTGGGGGCCATGGCACCCATGGTGATCCCCGCTCTGTCCTCTGGGGGCCACGGCACCCATGGTGGTCCCTGCTGTGTCCCTGGGTGCCACAGCACTCACAGTGATCCCTGCTCCATCCTCTGGGTGCCATGGTACCCACTGTCATCCCTGTTGTTCCCTGGGGGCCACGGCACCCACAGTGATCCCTGCCCTGCCCCTGGGTACCACAGCAGCCCCAGTGGTTCCTACTCCATCCTCTGGGTGCCACAGCACCCCCGGTGGTCTCTGCTCCATCCACTGGGTGCCACGGTGCCCACTGTGGCCCCTGTCCCAGCACTGACCACCTAGCCTGAACTGTGGTTTCTAATGACTATCAAACTCCTTAAGAACAAGGATAGGGTATATTTCACCCCTTGGGGATCTGGATCCCAACACATCACCTGGTATGTTAGCAGATGCTGGAAAATGTCCCTGGGTGAATGGCTGAATGTACAAATGAGTGAATGAATGAATGAATCCTACAACCCAAGCCTCCTCCTGCACACCAGACGCCATACCTGGGCTTCAGTATTTGTGTGGCTCCCCACTTCCTCCCATGACAGTGTGAGTTTCAAGGGCCAGTGCCTGTGACCGATGCTGTCTCCGTGCATCTCTGCTTCTTACTCTTTCTTGTCTCCAAGTTCCTATCTTCCTTCATGTTACGCTCCTGCTTAAACCCATTCAATGACCCCTGCACCTCCTTAGAATAAAACCTGAACTCCGGACCTAACGTGCAAATACCTACATAATCTGGCCCTGTCTCCAGCCTCATCCTGTTGCATTCTCACTTCAGCTCTCTGTGGAAGCTCCTTCCTGCCCCAGGGCCTTTGCACATGCCTTTGCACATGCCGCTGCATGCTTTCCCTCCAGTACACCTGGCTGGCTCCTTGTCATCTTTTCAGCATCAGCTAAAATCTCTTCCTCTAAACTGGGTTAAGAGCTCCCCCCGTGGAGCATTTAAGAGCATCTCGGGTTTCTCCTATAGCCTAATTAATTGTGTATGTACGTGATTCTTTGATTAATGACGGTCTCATGCACAAGGTGTGAACGCTATGAGGACGTGGGGAACCCCGCCTGGCTTTCTTCCTTCTGTGCCCTTAGCATTCAGCTCAACGCCTCCCACTTAGGCGCACACTTATACTGCCAGTCGTGAATGAATGAGTGTTGGCGTCCCTTCTCCGGGGCCTTCTTATATACCAGCACCCGGTACACAGCAGGTGCCTAACAAACGCTTGTGGACGAATGGATGAAAATGAATGAATGCATGCCCGCGTGCCTTCTCTCCATCCCTCCGCCTCTTCCACAGAGCATCCATACGGTTTGTAGGTGAAACTACACCCTCGTGTGTCACGGGCCCCTCCCTCTCCAGGAG